>NW_028275036.1:0-145537 GCF_037043125.1 Eumetopias jubatus | reverse complement strand
GAACTTGTGTCGAAAGCTTCTCCCAACTCAGATCTTGTTTCGGGAAGATAGAAGCGCTGTCGGTACTTTGTGTGAAAACACAAGGAAAATGCCACACGCTGAATTGTGAAGAGAAATGTGGGTCGAACGTGACCACCAACACACTCGTTGTCCCCTAGAGAGGTGTGTGTCTGGAAGTGGGAGGAAGCGTAACGGACGTGCTATACACTTAACTCCAAGAAACAACGCTGTGGAGGTGCGGTCCTTCGACTGCCCTTCTTCTTTGCTAAGGAACGAAGCGGCTTGAAGCCAAGTGTGAAAGGAAACGGAGGGCAAGGAAGGGTGATATACCTCACTCGCGGCACAACTTCTGATGGAGGGCTTTTCTCAACGAACACCATGTGTCACGAAGATAGAAGGGTTTGCGAAAGTATGTGACTTCGCCAAAGGAAAGGCATACACGAATCTCGGCGAACCACGTCTGTGTCGATCGCGACTTCGAGCTTCCATCTGGGTTCCCGAGGAACCCATAGTCACATAATGTATGTGTTGTATCCTACTGCAGAAACACCACTGCAGAGAAACCGTGCGTCTACTATCACCTTCCCTGAAACTGGTAGACTTTTGCAATGGAAGTGGGAAATCGCAAGGAATGTGCCCGTGCCTGTGCCACGGAAGTAACTAGTGTAAATGTCTGTCGCGATTGGAATCCTGTTCCGTGAGAAGCGTTTCCAAGAGTATGAGAGAGAGCAGATGGAAAAGGTCATGGTTTGAAGCGTGAGAAGGAGACCCGTCAGGAAAGCCATACACGTAAGTCGGGGAAGCACTTTCGCGTGACATGGTGAAGGCATCTAGAATGTGCCCTGTGACGGTGCTCGAGAAACCACTTGTGAAGAAGGCTTCCCTCAACTGCCGTATCGTTTCCGTAGGAGGAAACTGTTTTCCGTAGTGGGTGTGAAGGCATAAGGGACGTAGACGAGACTTCGCTCTCCGCTTCGAAGGTGCCTGCCGTCGTTACACGAAGAAGGATGTGTATGGAAATGGATGACTGCGGAAGCATAAGGAAGATGGCATGCGTTTGTTTAACTCTAAGAACAAGTCTCGAGGGTTCCCGTCCTTCGACTACCATCTCTTCTCGTAAGGATGCGAAGCCGCTCCTTAAACCTCGTGTGAACGAAAAGAGATGGAACGCGCGATACCGCACAGTGAGGAACACGTTGTGCGGAGGGTTTCTCTCCATTACGTCCTGTGTCATGGAGGTGGATGGGTCTTGCAATGTACGTGGGCTAGCCTCAGTAGCAGTAGTAGCCTGACACTGAATTCTGAGAAACAAGGCCATGTCAAACAGGCTTTCGCGCTAACATCGTGGTGCTTGAAGAAAGAAGCCTTTGGAGACATGTGCGTTGCTATATAAGGTAGGCGTCTTACACTCACCTCTCACGAAACCAAACTGTAGGGAACTAGTCTTTCCACTACCGCCTCCGGGGAAGAAGTTGGAAGAACTTTCCGACGTTCAAAGTGAAGGCACAAATGCTGGGCCGTCTACCACTGTTTGAGAGAGGAGTTGTGTCTCAAGCTCCTGTCAACCCAGATCTTGCTTCGGGAAGAGAGAAGCGTTTTCAGGACTTCGTGTGAAAGCGTAAGGACAATGCCATAGGCTGAATGGTGAAGGAAATGTGGGTCGAATGCGACCACCAACTAACAAGTTGTCCCCTAGGGAGGTGTGTGTCTGGAAATGGGAGGAAGCGTAAGGAACGAGCTGTACACTTAAGTCTAAGAGACAATGCTGTGGAGGAGCCGTCCTTCGACTCCCCGCCTCCTTTCCTAAGGATCGAAGCAGCTTGACGCCGAGTGTGAACGGAAGCAGAGGAAAAGCCTGCTATACCTTACTCGGGGAACCACTTTGTATGGAGGGCTTCTCTCAATGAACACCACGGCTCACGACGCTAGAAGGGTTTTCAAACGTACGTGAGTTCGCCAAAGGAAAGCCACAGACTACACTGTGCGAAACAAGTCTGTGTCAAACCGCGCCTTCGAGCTTCCATCTGGCTTCACGGGGAAAACCTAGTCACAACATGAACGTGTGGAGCCCTAAACAGGCGGCGTGCACGTCGGTCTGAAGAAACACCACTGCAGAGAAACCGTGTTTCTCCCAACCTCTTCCCTGAAAATGGTAGTCTATTCCAAGGTAAGTGTGACAGCGCAAGGCATGTGCCCCATGCCTGCGCCACGGAAATAAGGAGTGGAGATTGTCTCTCCCGGTTCAAACCTTGTTCCGTGAGAAATGTTTTCAAGAGTACGAGAGAGAGCAGAGGGAAAAGGTCATGCCTTTAAGTCTGAGAAGGAAACCCTGGAAAGCCGTACGCCTACGTATGAGCGGCATTCTGGCGCGAACGTGTGAAGGCATAAAGAATGTGTCCTGGGACGGTGCTTGACAAACCCCTTGTGAAGAAGTCTTCCCTCAGCTATCATATGGTTTCAGGAAGATAAAAGTGTTTTCCGCCGTGGGCGCGAAGGCACGAGGGACGTGCCCTAGAGTGAGCTGTCCGTTTCGAATGTGCCGCCCGTCGTTCCACGAAGAAGGGTGAGTATGGAAATGTATGATGTGAGGAAGCATAGGGAAGATTGCCTACGGGTGTTTAACTCTAAGGACAAATCTAGAGGGTTGCCGTCCGTCGACGACCAGCTCTTTCCCTACGGATGGAAGCGCCGTGTTAAAGCTTAGGGCGAGAGAAAAGAGACGGAATGCGAGATACACCACAGTGGGGAACACGTTGTGTGGAGGGCTTCTCTCCACCAAAGTCTTGGGTCACGAATTTGGAAGGGCCTTCAAATGTACGTGAGCTAGCGTCAGCAGAGCCTTCCACTGAACTCAGAGAAACGAGGCCGCGTCAAACATGATTTCGTGCTAACCCCTTGGTTCGCGAAGCGCGAAGCCTTTTGAGATATGTGTGTGAGGGTCTTGCACTCACCTCTCAAGAAACAAAACGGTAGAGCAATAGTCTTCCCACTACCATCTACAGGGAAGAAGACGGAGGAAATGTCCCACGTTAAAAGTGAAGGCGCAAGTTACTGTGCCATAGAGCCCTGCTTGGGAAAGAACTTGTGTCGAAAGCTTCTCCCAACTCAGATCTTGTTTCGGGAAGATAGAAGCGCTGTCGGTACTTTGTGTGAAAACACAAGGAAAATGCCACACGCTGAATTGTGAAGAGAAATGTGGGTCGAACGTGACCACCAACACACTCGTTGTCCCCTAGAGAGGTGTGTGTCTGGAAGTGGGAGGAAGCGTAACGGACGTGCTATACACTTAACTCCAAGAAACAACGCTGTGGAGGTGCGGTCCTTCGACTGCCCTTCTTCTTTGCTAAGGAACGAAGCGGCTTGAAGCCAAGTGTGAAAGGAAACGGAGGGCAAGGAAGGGTGATATGCCTCACTCGCGGCACAACTTCTGATGGAGGGCTTTTCTCAACGAACACCATGTGTCACGAAGATAGAAGGGTTTGCGAAAGTATGTGACTTCGCCAAAGGAAAGGCATACACGAATCTCGGCGAACCACGTCTGTGTCGATCGCGACTTCGAGCTTCCATCTGGGTTCCCGAGGAACCCATAGTCACATAATGTATGTGTTGTATCCTACTGCAGAAACACCACTGCAGAGAAACCGTGCGTCTACTATCACCTTCCCTGAAACTGGTAGACTTTTGCAATGGAAGTGGGAAATCGCAAGGAATGTGCCCCGTGCCTGTGCCACGGAAGTAACTAGTGTAAATGTCTGTCGCGATTGGAATCCTGTTCCGTGAGAAGCGTTTCCAAGAGTATGAGAGAGAGCAGATGGAAAAGGTCATGGTTTGAAGCGTGAGAAGGAGACCCGTCAGGAAAGCCATACACGTAAGTCGGGGAAGCACTTTCGCGTGACATGGTGAAGGCATCTAGAATGTGCCCTGTGACGGTGCTCGAGAAACCACTTGTGAAGAAGGCTTCCCTCAACTGCCGTATCGTTTCCGTAGGAGGAAACTGTTTTCCGTAGTGGGTGTGAAGGCATAAGGGACGTAGACGAGACTTCGCTCTCCGCTTCGAAGGTGCCTGCCGTCGTTACACGAAGAAGGATGTGTATGGAAATGGATGACTGCGGAAGCATAAGGAAGATGGCATGCGTTTGTTTAACTCTAAGAACAAGTCTCGAGGGTTCCCGTCCTTCGACTACCATCTCTTCTCGTAAGGATGCGAAGCCGCTCCTTAAACCTCGTGTGAACGAAAAGAGATGGAACGCGCGATACCGCACAGTGAGGAACACGTTGTGCGGAGGGTTTCTCTCCATTACGTCCTGTGTCATGGAGGTGGATGGGTCTTGCAATGTACGTGGGCTAGCCTCAGTAGCAGTAGTAGCCTGACACTGAATTCTGAGAAACAAGGCCATGTCAAACAGGCTTTCGCGCTAACATCGTGGTGCTTGAAGAAAGAAGCCTTTGGAGACATGTGCGTTGCTATATAAGGTAGGCGTCTTACACTCACCTCTCACGAAACCAAACTGTAGGGAACTAGTCTTTCCACTACCGCCTCCGGGGAAGAAGTTGGAAGAACTTTCCGACGTTCAAAGTGAAGGCACAAATGCTGGGCCGTCTACCACTGTTTGAGAGAGGAGTTGTGTCTCAAGCTCCTGTCAACCCAGATCTTGCTTCGGGAAGAGAGAAGCGTTTTCAGGACTTCGTGTGAAAGCGTAAGGACAATGCCATAGGCTGAATGGTGAAGGAAAATGTGGGTCGAATGCGACCACCAACTAACAAGTTGTCCCCTAGGGAGGTGTGTGTCTGGAAATGGGAGGAAGCGTAAGGAACGAGCTGTACACTTAAGTCTAAGAGACAATGCTGTGGAGGAGCCGTCCTTCGACTCCCCGCCTCCTTTCCTAAGGATCGAAGCAGCTTGACGCCGAGTGTGAACGGAAGCAGAGGAAAAGCCTGCTATACCTTACTCGGGGAACCACTTTGTATGGAGGGCTTCTCTCAATGAACACCACGGCTCACGACGCTAGAAGGGTTTTCAAACGTACGTGAGTTCGCCAAAGGAAAGCCACAGACTACACTGTGCGAAACAAGTCTGTGTCAAACCGCGCCTTCGAGCTTCCATCTGGCTTCACGGGGAAAACCTAGTCACAACATGAACGTGTGGAGCCCTAAACAGGCGGCGTGCACGTCGGTCTGAAGAAACACCACTGCAGAGAAACCGTGTTTCTCCCAACCTCTTCCCTGAAAATGGTAGTCTATTCCAAGGTAAGTGTGACAGCGCAAGGCATGTGCCCCATGCCTGCGCCACGGAAATAAGGAGTGGAGATTGTCTCTCCCGGTTCAAACCTTGTTCCGTGAGAAATGTTTTCAAGAGTACGAGAGAGAGCAGAGGGAAAAGGTCATGCCTTTAAGTCTGAGAAGGAAACCCTGGAAAGCCGTACGCCTACGTATGAGCGGCATTCTGGCGCGAACGTGTGAAGGCATAAAGAATGTGTCCTGGGACGGTGCTTGACAAACCCCTTGTGAAGAAGTCTTCCCTCAGCTATCATATGGTTTCAGGAAGATAAAAGTGTTTTCCGCGTGGGCGTGAAGGCACGAGGGACGTGCCCTAGAGTGAGCTGTCCGTTTCGAATGTGCCGCCCGTCGTTCCACGAAGAAGGGTGAGTATGGAAATGTATGATGTGAGGAAGCATAGGGAAGATTGCCTACGGGTGTTTAACTCTAAGGACAAATCTAGAGGGTTGCCGTCCGTCGACGACCAGCTCTTTCCCTACGGATGGAAGCGCCGTGTTAAAGCTTAGGGCGAGAGAAAAGAGACGGAATGCGAGATACACCACAGTGGGGAACACGTTGTGTGGAGGGCTTCTCTCCACCAAAGTCTTGGGTCACGAATTTGGAAGGGCCTTCAAATGTACGTGAGCTAGCGTCAGCAGAGCCTTCCACTGAACTCAGAGAAACGAGGCCGCGTCAAACATGATTTCGTGCTAACCCCTTGGTTCGCGAAGCGCGAAGCCTTTTGAGATATGTGTGTGAGGGTCTTGCACTCACCTCTCAAGAAACAAAACGGTAGAGCAATAGTCTTCCCACTACCATCTACAGGGAAGAAGACGGAGGAAATGTCCCACGTTAAAAGTGAAGGCGCAAGTTACTGTGCCATAGAGCCCTGCTTGGGAAAGAACTTGTGTCGAAAGCTTCTCCCAACTCAGATCTTGTTTCGGGAAGATAGAAGCGCTGTCGGTACTTTGTGTGAAAACACAAGGAAAATGCCACACGCTGAATTGTGAAGAGAAATGTGGGTCGAACGTGACCACCAACACACTCGTTGTCCCCTAGAGAGGTGTGTGTCTGGAAGTGGGAGGAAGCGTAACGGACGTGCTATACACTTAACTCCAAGAAACAACGCTGTGGAGGTGCGGTCCTTCGACTGCCCTTCTTCTTTGCTAAGGAACGAAGCGGCTTGAAGCCAAGTGTGAAAGGAAACGGAGGGCAAGGAAGGGTGATATGCCTCACTCGCGGCACAACTTCTGATGGAGGGCTTTTCTCAACGAACACCATGTGTCACGAAGATAGAAGGGTTTTGCGAAAGTATGTGACTTCGCCAAAGGAAAGGCATACACGAATCTCGGCGAACCACGTCTGTGTCGATCGCGACTTCGAGCTTCCATCTGGGTTCCCGAGGAACCCATAGTCACATAATGTATGTGTTGTATCCTACTGCAGAAACACCACTGCAGAGAAACCGTGCGTCTACTATCACCTTCCCTGAAACTGGTAGACTTTTGCAATGGAAGTGGGAAATCGCAAGGAATGTGCCCCGTGCCTGTGCCACGGAAGTAACTAGTGTAAATGTCTGTCGCGATTGGAATCCTGTTCCGTGAGAAGCGTTTCCAAGAGTATGAGAGAGAGCAGATGGAAAAGGTCATGGTTTGAAGCGTGAGAAGGAGACCCGTCAGGAAAGCCATACACGTAAGTCGGGGAAGCACTTTCGCGTGACATGGTGAAGGCATCTAGAATGTGCCCTGTGACGGTGCTCGAGAAACCACTTGTGAAGAAGGCTTCCCTCAACTGCCGTATCGTTTCCGTAGGAGGAAACTGTTTTCCGTAGTGGGTGTGAAGGCATAAGGGACGTAGACGAGACTTCGCTCTCCGCTTCGAAGGTGCCTGCCGTCGTTACACGAAGAAGGATGTGTATGGAAATGGATGACTGCGGAAGCATAAGGAAGATGGCATGCGTTTGTTTAACTCTAAGAACAAGTCTCGAGGGTTCCCGTCCTTCGACTACCATCTCTTCTCGTAAGGATGCGAAGCCGCTCCTTAAACCTCGTGTGAACGAAAAGAGATGGAACGCGCGATACCGCACAGTGAGGAACACGTTGTGCGGAGGGTTTCTCTCCATTACGTCCTGTGTCATGGAGGTGGATGGGTCTTGCAATGTACGTGGGCTAGCCTCAGTAGCAGTAGTAGCCTGACACTGAATTCTGAGAAACAAGGCCATGTCAAACAGGCTTTCGCGCTAACATCGTGGTGCTTGAAGAAAGAAGCCTTTGGAGACATGTGCGTTGCTATATAAGGTAGGCGTCTTACACTCACCTCTCACGAAACCAAACTGTAGGGAACTAGTCTTTCCACTACCGCCTCCGGGGAAGAAGTTGGAAGAACTTTCCGACGTTCAAAGTGAAGGCACAAATGCTGGGCCGTCTACCACTGTTTGAGAGAGGAGTTGTGTCTCAAGCTCCTGTCAACCCAGATCTTGCTTCGGGAAGAGAGAAGCGTTTTCAGGACTTCGTGTGAAAGCGTAAGGACAATGCCATAGGCTGAATGGTGAAGGAAAATGTGGGTCGAATGCGACCACCAACTAACAAGTTGTCCCCTAGGGAGGTGTGTGTCTGGAAATGGGAGGAAGCGTAAGGAACGAGCTGTACACTTAAGTCTAAGAGACAATGCTGTGGAGGAGCGGTCCTTCGACTCCCCGCCTCCTTTCCTAAGGATCGAAGCAGCTTGACGCCGAGTGTGAACGGAAGCAGAGGAAAAGCCTGCTATACCTTACTCGGGGAACCACTTTGTATGGAGGGCTTCTCTCAATGAACACCACGGCTCACGACGCTAGAAGGGTTTTCAAACGTACGTGAGTTCGCCAAAGGAAAGCCACAGACTACACTGTGCGAAACAAGTCTGTGTCAAACCGCGCCTTCGAGCTTCCATCTGGCTTCACGGGGAAAACCTAGTCACAACATGAACGTGTGGAGCCCTAAACAGGCGGCGTGCACGTCGGTCTGAAGAAACACCACTGCAGAGAAACCGTGTTTCTCCCAACCTCTTCCCTGAAAATGGTAGTCTATTCCAAGGTAAGTGTGACAGCGCAAGGCATGTGCCCCATGCCCTGCGCCACGGAAATAAGGAGTGGAGATTGTCTCTCCCGGTTCAAACCTTGTTCCGTGAGAAATGTTTTCAAGAGTACGAGAGAGAGCAGAGGGAAAAGGTCATGCCTTTAAGTCTGAGAAGGAAACCCTGGAAAGCCGTACGCCTACGTATGAGCGGCATTCTGGCGCGAACGTGTGAAGGCATAAAGAATGTGTCCTGGGACGGTGCTTGACAAACCCCTTGTGAAGAAGTCTTCCCTCAGCTATCATATGGTTTCAGGAAGATAAAAGTGTTTTCCGCCGTGGGCGTGAAGGCACGAGGGACGTGCCCTAGAGTGAGCTGTCCGTTTCGAATGTGCCGCCCGTCGTTCCACGAAGAAGGGTGAGTATGGAAATGTATGATGTGAGGAAGCATAGGGAAGATTGCCTACGGGTGTTTAACTCTAAGGACAAATCTAGAGGGTTGCCGTCCGTCGACGACCAGCTCTTTCCCTACGGATGGAAGCGCCGTGTTAAAGCTTAGGGCGAGAGAAAAGAGACGGAATGCGAGATACACCACAGTGGGGAACACGTTGTGTGGAGGGCTTCTCTCCACCAAAGTCTTGGGTCACGAATTTGGAAGGGCCTTCAAATGTACGTGAGCTAGCGTCAGCAGAGCCTTCCACTGAACTCAGAGAAACGAGGCCGCGTCAAACATGATTTCGTGCTAACCCCTTGGTTCGCGAAGCGCGAAGCCTTTTGAGATATGTGTGTGAGGGTCTTGCACTCACCTCTCAAGAAACAAAACGGTAGAGCAATAGTCTTCCCACTACCATCTACAGGGAAGAAGACGGAGGAAATGTCCCACGTTAAAAGTGAAGGCGCAAGTTACTGTGCCATAGAGCCCTGCTTGGGAAAGAACTTGTGTCGAAAGCTTCTCCCAACTCAGATCTTGTTTCGGGAAGATAGAAGCGCTGTCGGTACTTTGTGTGAAAACACAAGGAAAATGCCACACGCTGAATGTGAAGAGAAATGTGGGTCGAACGTGACCACCAACACACTCGTTGTCCCCTAGAGAGGTGTGTGTCTGGAAGTGGGAGGAAGCGTAACGGACGTGCTATACACTTAACTCCAAGAAACAACGCTGTGGAGGTGCGGTCCTTCGACTGCCCTTCTTCTTTGCTAAGGAACGAAGCGGCTTGAAGCCAAGTGTGAAAGGAAACGGAGGGCAAGGAAGGGTGATATACCTCACTCGCGGCACAACTTCTGATGGAGGGCTTTTCTCAACGAACACCATGTGTCACGAAGATAGAAGGGTTTGCGAAAGTATGTGACTTCGCCAAAGGAAAGGCATACACGAATCTCGGCGAACCACGTCTGTGTCGATCGCGACTTCGAGCTTCCATCTGGGTTCCCGAGGAACCCATAGTCACATAATGTATGTGTTGTATCCTACTGCAGAAACACCACTGCAGAGAAACCGTGCGTCTACTATCACCTTCCCTGAAACTGGTAGACTTTTGCAATGGAAGTGGGAAATCGCAAGGAATGTGCCCCGTGCCTGTGCCACGGAAGTAACTAGTGTAAATGTCTGTCGCGATTGGAATCCTGTTCCGTGAGAAGCGTTTCCAAGAGTATGAGAGAGAGCAGATGGAAAAGGTCATGGTTTGAAGCGTGAGAAGGAGACCCGTCAGGAAAGCCATACACGTAAGTCGGGGAAGCACTTTCGCGTGACATGGTGAAGGCATCTAGAATGTGCCCTGTGACGGTGCTCGAGAAACCACTTGTGAAGAAGGCTTCCCTCAACTGCCGTATCGTTTCCGTAGGAGGAAACTGTTTTCCGTAGTGGGTGTGAAGGCATAAGGGACGTAGACGAGACTTCGCTCTCCGCTTCGAAGGTGCCTGCCGTCGTTACACGAAGAAGGATGTGTATGGAAATGGATGACTGCGGAAGCATAAGGAAGATGGCATGCGTTTGTTTAACTCTAAGAACAAGTCTCGAGGGTTCCCGTCCTTCGACTACCATCTCTTCTCGTAAGGATGCGAAGCCGCTCCTTAAACCTCGTGTGAACGAAAAGAGATGGAACGCGCGATACCGCACAGTGAGGAACACGTTGTGCGGAGGGTTTCTCTCCATTACGTCCTGTGTCATGGAGGTGGATGGGTCTTGCAATGTACGTGGGCTAGCCTCAGTAGCAGTAGTAGCCTGACACTGAATTCTGAGAAACAAGGCCATGTCAAACAGGCTTTCGCGCTAACATCGTGGTGCTTGAAGAAAGAAGCCTTTGGAGACATGTGCGTTGCTATATAAGGTAGGCGTCTTACACTCACCTCTCACGAAACCAAACTGTAGGGAACTAGTCTTTCCACTACCGCCTCCGGGGAAGAAGTTGGAAGAACTTTCCGACGTTCAAAGTGAAGGCACAAATGCTGGGCCGTCTACCACTGTTTGAGAGAGGAGTTGTGTCTCAAGCTCCTGTCAACCCAGATCTTGCTTCGGGAAGAGAGAAGCGTTTTCAGGACTTCGTGTGAAAGCGTAAGGACAATGCCATAGGCTGAATGGTGAAGGAAAATGTGGGTCGAATGCGACCACCAACTAACAAGTTGTCCCCTAGGGAGGTGTGTGTCTGGAAATGGGAGGAAGCGTAAGGAACGAGCTGTACACTTAAGTCTAAGAGACAATGCTGTGGAGGAGCGGTCCTTCGACTCCCCGCCTCCTTTCCTAAGGATCGAAGCAGCTTGACGCCGAGTGTGAACGGAAGCAGAGGAAAAGCCTGCTATACCTTACTCGGGGAACCACTTTGTATGGAGGGCTTCTCTCAATGAACACCACGGCTCACGACGCTAGAAGGGTTTTCAAACGTACGTGAGTTCGCCAAAGGAAAGCCACAGACTACACTGTGCGAAACAAGTCTGTGTCAAACCGCGCCTTCGAGCTTCCATCTGGCTTCACGGGGAAAACCTAGTCACAACATGAACGTGTGGAGCCCTAAACAGGCGGCGTGCACGTCGGTCTGAAGAAACACCACTGCAGAGAAACCGTGTTTCTCCCAACCTCTTCCCTGAAAATGGTAGTCTATTCCAAGGTAAGTGTGACAGCGCAAGGCATGTGCCCCATGCCTGCGCCACGGAAATAAGGAGTGGAGATTGTCTCTCCCGGTTCAAACCTTGTTCCGTGAGAAATGTTTTCAAGAGTACGAGAGAGAGCAGAGGGAAAAGGTCATGCCTTTAAGTCTGAGAAGGAAACCCTGGAAAGCCGTACGCCTACGTATGAGCGGCATTCTGGCGCGAACGTGTGAAGGCATAAAGAATGTGTCCTGGGACGGTGCTTGACAAACCCCTTGTGAAGAAGTCTTCCCTCAGCTATCATATGGTTTCAGGAAGATAAAAGTGTTTTCCGCCGTGGGCGTGAAGGCACGAGGGACGTGCCCTAGAGTGAGCTGTCCGTTTCGAATGTGCCGCCCGTCGTTCCACGAAGAAGGGTGAGTATGGAAATGTATGATGTGAGGAAGCATAGGGAAGATTGCCTACGGGTGTTTAACTCTAAGGACAAATCTAGAGGGTTGCCGTCCGTCGACGACCAGCTCTTTCCCTACGGATGGAAGCGCCGTGTTAAAGCTTAGGGCGAGAGAAAAGAGACGGAATGCGAGATACACCACAGTGGGGAACACGTTGTGTGGAGGGCTTCTCTCCACCAAAGTCTTGGGTCACGAATTTGGAAGGGCCTTCAAATGTACGTGAGCTAGCGTCAGCAGAGCCTTCCACTGAACTCAGAGAAACGAGGCCGCGTCAAACATGATTTCGTGCTAACCCCTTGGTTCGCGAAGCGCGAAGCCTTTTGAGATATGTGTGTGAGGGTCTTGCACTCACCTCTCAAGAAACAAAACGGTAGAGCAATAGTCTTCCCACTACCATCTACAGGGAAGAAGACGGAGGAAATGTCCCACGTTAAAAGTGAAGGCGCAAGTTACTGTGCCATAGAGCCCTGCTTGGGAAAGAACTTGTGTCGAAAGCTTCTCCCAACTCAGATCTTGTTTCGGGAAGATAGAAGCGCTGTCGGTACTTTGTGTGAAAACACAAGGAAAATGCCACACGCTGAATTGTGAAGAGAAATGTGGGTCGAACGTGACCACCAACACACTCGTTGTCCCCTAGAGAGGTGTGTGTCTGGAAGTGGGAGGAAGCGTAACGGACGTGCTATACACTTAACTCCAAGAAACAACGCTGTGGAGGTGCGGTCCTTCGACTGCCCTTCTTCTTTGCTAAGGAACGAAGCGGCTTGAAGCCAAGTGTGAAAGGAAACGGAGGGCAAGGAAGGGTGATATACCTCACTCGCGGCACAACTTCTGATGGAGGGCTTTTCTCAACGAACACCATGTGTCACGAAGATAGAAGGGTTTGCGAAAGTATGTGACTTCGCCAAAGGAAAGGCATACACGAATCTCGGCGAACCACGTCTGTGTCGATCGCGACTTCGAGCTTCCATCTGGGTTCCCGAGGAACCCATAGTCACATAATGTATGTGTTGTATCCTACTGCAGAAACACCACTGCAGAGAAACCGTGCGTCTACTATCACCTTCCCTGAAACTGGTAGACTTTTGCAATGGAAGTGGGAAATCGCAAGGAATGTGCCCCGTGCCTGTGCCACGGAAGTAACTAGTGTAAATGTCTGTCGCGATTGGAATCCTGTTCCGTGAGAAGCGTTTCCAAGAGTATGAGAGAGAGCAGATGGAAAAGGTCATGGTTTGAAGCGTGAGAAGGAGACCCGTCAGGAAAGCCATACACGTAAGTCGGGGAAGCACTTTCGCGTGACATGGTGAAGGCATCTAGAATGTGCCCTGTGACGGTGCTCGAGAAACCACTTGTGAAGAAGGCTTCCCTCAACTGCCGTATCGTTTCCGTAGGAGGAAACTGTTTTCCGTAGTGGGTGTGAAGGCATAAGGGACGTAGACGAGACTTCGCTCTCCGCTTCGAAGGTGCCTGCCGTCGTTACACGAAGAAGGATGTGTATGGAAATGGATGACTGCGGAAGCATAAGGAAGATGGCATGCGTTTGTTTAACTCTAAGAACAAGTCTCGAGGGTTCCCGTCCTTCGACTACCATCTCTTCTCGTAAGGATGCGAAGCCGCTCCTTAAACCTCGTGTGAACGAAAAGAGATGGAACGCGCGATACCGCACAGTGAGGAACACGTTGTGCGGAGGGTTTCTCTCCATTACGTCCTGTGTCATGGAGGTGGATGGGTCTTGCAATGTACGTGGGCTAGCCTCAGTAGCAGTAGTAGCCTGACACTGAATTCTGAGAAACAAGGCCATGTCAAACAGGCTTTCGCGCTAACATCGTGGTGCTTGAAGAAAGAAGCCTTTGGAGACATGTGCGTTGCTATATAAGGTAGGCGTCTTACACTCACCTCTCACGAAACCAAACTGTAGGGAACTAGTCTTTCCACTACCGCCTCCGGGGAAGAAGTTGGAAGAACTTTCCGACGTTCAAAGTGAAGGCACAAATGCTGGGCCGTCTACCACTGTTTGAGAGAGGAGTTGTGTCTCAAGCTCCTGTCAACCCAGATCTTGCTTCGGGAAGAGAGAAGCGTTTTCAGGACTTCGTGTGAAAGCGTAAGGACAATGCCATAGGCTGAATGGTGAAGGAAAATGTGGGTCGAATGCGACCACCAACTAACAAGTTGTCCCCTAGGGAGGTGTGTGTCTGGAAATGGGAGGAAGCGTAAGGAACGAGCTGTACACTTAAGTCTAAGAGACAATGCTGTGGAGGAGCCGTCCTTCGACTCCCCGCCTCCTTTCCTAAGGATCGAAGCAGCTTGACGCCGAGTGTGAACGGAAGCAGAGGAAAAGCCTGCTATACCTTACTCGGGGAACCACTTTGTATGGAGGGCTTCTCTCAATGAACACCACGGCTCACGACGCTAGAAGGGTTTTCAAACGTACGTGAGTTCGCCAAAGGAAAGCCACAGACTACACTGTGCGAAACAAGTCTGTGTCAAACCGCGCCTTCGAGCTTCCATCTGGCTTCACGGGGAAAACCTAGTCACAACATGAACGTGTGGAGCCCTAAACAGGCGGCGTGCACGTCGGTCTGAAGAAACACCACTGCAGAGAAACCGTGTTTCTCCCAACCTCTTCCCTGAAAATGGTAGTCTATTCCAAGGTAAGTGTGACAGCGCAAGGCATGTGCCCCATGCCTGCGCCACGGAAATAAGGAGTGGAGATTGTCTCTCCCGGTTCAAACCTTGTTCCGTGAGAAATGTTTTCAAGAGTACGAGAGAGAGCAGAGGGAAAAGGTCATGCCTTTAAGTCTGAGAAGGAAACCCTGGAAAGCCGTACGCCTACGTATGAGCGGCATTCTGGCGCGAACGTGTGAAGGCATAAAGAATGTGTCCTGGGACGGTGCTTGACAAACCCCTTGTGAAGAAGTCTTCCCTCAGCTATCATATGGTTTCAGGAAGATAAAAGTGTTTTCCGCCGTGGGCGCGAAGGCACGAGGGACGTGCCCTAGAGTGAGCTGTCCGTTTCGAATGTGCCGCCCGTCGTTCCACGAAGAAGGGTGAGTATGGAAATGTATGATGTGAGGAAGCATAGGGAAGATTGCCTACGGGTGTTTAACTCTAAGGACAAATCTAGAGGGTTGCCGTCCGTCGACGACCAGCTCTTTCCGTACGGATGGAAGCGCCGTGTTAAAGCTTAGGGCGAGAGAAAAGAGACGGAATGCGAGATACACCACAGTGGGGAACACGTTGTGTGGAGGGCTTCTCTCCACCAAAGTCTTGGGTCACGAATTTGGAAGGGCCTTCAAATGTACGTGAGCTAGCGTCAGCAGAGCCTTCCACTGAACTCAGAGAAACGAGGCCGCGTCAAACATGATTTCGTGCTAACCCCTTGGTTCGCGAAGCGCGAAGCCTTTTGAGATATGTGTGTGAGGGTCTTGCACTCACCTCTCAAGAAACAAAACGGTAGAGCAATAGTCTTCCCACTACCATCTACAGGGAAGAAGACGGAGGAAATGTCCCACGTTAAAAGTGAAGGCGCAAGTTACTGTGCCATAGAGCCCTGCTTGGGAAAGAACTTGTGTCGAAAGCTTCTCCCAACTCAGATCTTGTTTCGGGAAGATAGAAGCGCTGTCGGTACTTTGTGTGAAAACACAAGGAAAATGCCACACGCTGAATTGTGAAGAGAAATGTGGGTCGAACGTGACCACCAACACACTCGTTGTCCCCTAGAGAGGTGTGTGTCTGGAAGTGGGAGGAAGCGTAACGGACGTGCTATACACTTAACTCCAAGAAACAACGCTGTGGAGGTGCGGTCCTTCGACTGCCCTTCTTCTTTGCTAAGGAACGAAGCGGCTTGAAGCCAAGTGTGAAAGGAAACGGAGGGCAAGGAAGGGTGATATACCTCACTCGCGGCACAACTTCTGATGGAGGGCTTTTCTCAACGAACACCATGTGTCACGAAGATAGAAGGGTTTGCGAAAGTATGTGACTTCGCCAAAGGAAAGGCATACACGAATCTCGGCGAACCACGTCTGTGTCGATCGCGACTTCGAGCTTCCATCTGGGTTCCCGAGGAACCCATAGTCACATAATGTATGTGTTGTATCCTACTGCAGAAACACCACTGCAGAGAAACCGTGCGTCTACTATCACCTTCCCTGAAACTGGTAGACTTTTGCAATGGAAGTGGGAAATCGCAAGGAATGTGCCCCGTGCCTGTGCCACGGAAGTAACTAGTGTAAATGTCTGTCGCGATTGGAATCCTGTTCCGTGAGAAGCGTTTCCAAGAGTATGAGAGAGAGCAGATGGAAAAGGTCATGGTTTGAAGCGTGAGAAGGAGACCCGTCAGGAAAGCCATACACGTAAGTCGGGGAAGCACTTTCGCGTGACATGGTGAAGGCATCTAGAATGTGCCCTGTGACGGTGCTCGAGAAACCACTTGTGAAGAAGGCTTCCCTCAACTGCCGTATCGTTTCCGTAGGAGGAAACTGTTTTCCGTAGTGGGTGTGAAGGCATAAGGGACGTAGACGAGACTTCGCTCTCCGCTTCGAAGGTGCCTGCCGTCGTTACACGAAGAAGGATGTGTATGGAAATGGATGACTGCGGAAGCATAAGGAAGATGGCATGCGTTTGTTTAACTCTAAGAACAAGTCTCGAGGGTTCCCGTCCTTCGACTACCATCTCTTCTCGTAAGGATGCGAAGCCGCTCCTTAAACCTCGTGTGAACGAAAAGAGATGGAACGCGCGATACCGCACAGTGAGGAACACGTTGTGCGGAGGGTTTCTCTCCATTACGTCCTGTGTCATGGAGGTGGATGGGTCTTGCAATGTACGTGGGCTAGCCTCAGTAGCAGTAGTAGCCTGACACTGAATTCTGAGAAACAAGGCCATGTCAAACAGGCTTTCGCGCTAACATCGTGGTGCTTGAAGAAAGAAGCCTTTGGAGACATGTGCGTTGCTATATAAGGTAGGCGTCTTACACTCACCTCTCACGAAACCAAACTGTAGGGAACTAGTCTTTCCACTACCGCCTCCGGGGAAGAAGTTGGAAGAACTTTCCGACGTTCAAAGTGAAGGCACAAATGCTGGGCCGTCTACCACTGTTTGAGAGAGGAGTTGTGTCTCAAGCTCCTGTCAACCCAGATCTTGCTTCGGGAAGAGAGAAGCGTTTTCAGGACTTCGTGTGAAAGCGTAAGGACAATGCCATAGGCTGAATGGTGAAGGAAAATGTGGGTCGAATGCGACCACCAACTAACAAGTTGTCCCCTAGGGAGGTGTGTGTCTGGAAATGGGAGGAAGCGTAAGGAACGAGCTGTACACTTAAGTCTAAGAGACAATGCTGTGGAGGAGCGGTCCTTCGACTCCCCGCCTCCTTTCCTAAGGATCGAAGCAGCTTGACGCCGAGTGTGAACGGAAGCAGAGGAAAAGCCTGCTATACCTTACTCGGGGAACCACTTTGTATGGAGGGCTTCTCTCAATGAACACCACGGCTCACGACGCTAGAAGGGTTTTCAAACGTACGTGAGTTCGCCAAAGGAAAGCCACAGACTACACTGTGCGAAACAAGTCTGTGTCAAACCGCGCCTTCGAGCTTCCATCTGGCTTCACGGGGAAAACCTAGTCACAACATGAACGTGTGGAGCCCTAAACAGGCGGCGTGCACGTCGGTCTGAAGAAACACCACTGCAGAGAAACCGTGTTTCTCCCAACCTCTTCCCTGAAAATGGTAGTCTATTCCAAGGTAAGTGTGACAGCGCAAGGCATGTGCCCCATGCCTGCGCCACGGAAATAAGGAGTGGAGATTGTCTCTCCCGGTTCAAACCTTGTTCCGTGAGAAATGTTTTCAAGAGTACGAGAGAGAGCAGAGGGAAAAGGTCATGCCTTTAAGTCTGAGAAGGAAACCCTGGAAAGCCGTACGCCTACGTATGAGCGGCATTCTGGCGCGAACGTGTGAAGGCATAAAGAATGTGTCCTGGGACGGTGCTTGACAAACCCCTTGTGAAGAAGTCTTCCCTCAGCTATCATATGGTTTCAGGAAGATAAAAGTGTTTTCCGCCGTGGGCGCGAAGGCACGAGGGACGTGCCCTAGAGTGAGCTGTCCGTTTCGAATGTGCCGCCCGTCGTTCCACGAAGAAGGGTGAGTATGGAAATGTATGATGTGAGGAAGCATAGGGAAGATTGCCTACGGGTGTTTAACTCTAAGGACAAATCTAGAGGGTTGCCGTCCGTCGACGACCAGCTCTTTCCCTACGGATGGAAGCGCCGTGTTAAAGCTTAGGGCGAGAGAAAAGAGACGGAATGCGAGATACACCACAGTGGGGAACACGTTGTGTGGAGGGCTTCTCTCCACCAAAGTCTTGGGTCACGAATTTGGAAGGGCCTTCAAATGTACGTGAGCTAGCGTCAGCAGAGCCTTCCACTGAACTCAGAGAAACGAGGCCGCGTCAAACATGATTTCGTGCTAACCCCTTGGTTCGCGAAGCGCGAAGCCTTTTGAGATATGTGTGTGAGGGTCTTGCACTCACCTCTCAAGAAACAAAACGGTAGAGCAATAGTCTTCCCACTACCATCTACAGGGAAGAAGACGGAGGAAATGTCCCACGTTAAAAGTGAAGGCGCAAGTTACTGTGCCATAGAGCCCTGCTTGGGAAAGAACTTGTGTCGAAAGCTTCTCCCAACTCAGATCTTGTTTCGGGAAGATAGAAGCGCTGTCGGTACTTTGTTTGAAAACACAAGGAAAATGCCACACGCTGAATTGTGAAGAGAAATGTGGGTCGAACGTGACCACCAACACACTCGTTGTCCCCTAGAGAGGTGTGTGTCTGGAAGTGGGAGGAAGCGTAACGGACGTGCTATACACTTAACTCCAAGAAACAACGCTGTGGAGGTGCGGTCCTTCGACTGCCCTTCTTCTTTGCTAAGGAACGAAGCGGCTTGAAGCCAAGTGTGAAAGGAAACGGAGGGCAAGGAAGGGTGATATGCCTCACTCGCGGCACAACTTCTGATGGAGGGCTTTTCTCAACGAACACCATGTGTCACGAAGATAGAAGGGTTTGCGAAAGTATGTGACTTCGCCAAAGGAAAGGCATACACGAATCTCGGCGAACCACGTCTGTGTCGATCGCGACTTCGAGCTTCCATCTGGGTTCCCGAGGAACCCATAGTCACATAATGTATGTGTTGTATCCTACTGCAGAAACACCACTGCAGAGAAACCGTGCGTCTACTATCACCTTCCCTGAAACTGGTAGACTTTTGCAATGGAAGTGGGAAATCGCAAGGAATGTGCCCCGTGCCTGTGCCACGGAAGTAACTAGTGTAAATGTCTGTCGCGATTGGAATCCTGTTCCGTGAGAAGCGTTTCCAAGAGTATGAGAGAGAGCAGATGGAAAAGGTCATGGTTTGAAGCGTGAGAAGGAGACCCGTCAGGAAAGCCATACACGTAAGTCGGGGAAGCACTTTCGCGTGACATGGTGAAGGCATCTAGAATGTGCCCTGTGACGGTGCTCGAGAAACCACTTGTGAAGAAGGCTTCCCTCAACTGCCGTATCGTTTCCGTAGGAGGAAACTGTTTTCCGTAGTGGGTGTGAAGGCATAAGGGACGTAGACGAGACTTCGCTCTCCGCTTCGAAGGTGCCTGCCGTCGTTACACGAAGAAGGATGTGTATGGAAATGGATGACTGCGGAAGCATAAGGAAGATGGCATGCGTTTGTTTAACTCTAAGAACAAGTCTCGAGGGTTCCCGTCCTTCGACTACCATCTCTTCTCGTAAGGATGCGAAGCCGCTCCTTAAACCTCGTGTGAACGAAAAGAGATGGAACGCGCGATACCGCACAGTGAGGAACACGTTGTGCGGAGGGTTTCTCTCCATTACGTCCTGTGTCATGGAGGTGGATGGGTCTTGCAATGTACGTGGGCTAGCCTCAGTAGCAGTAGTAGCCTGACACTGAATTCTGAGAAACAAGGCCATGTCAAACAGGCTTTCGCGCTAACATCGTGGTGCTTGAAGAAAGAAGCCTTTGGAGACATGTGCGTTGCTATATAAGGTAGGCGTCTTACACTCACCTCTCACGAAACCAAACTGTAGGGAACTAGTCTTTCCACTACCGCCTCCGGGGAAGAAGTTGGAAGAACTTTCCGACGTTCAAAGTGAAGGCACAAATGCTGGGCCGTCTACCACTGTTTGAGAGAGGAGTTGTGTCTCAAGCTCCTGTCAACCCAGATCTTGCTTCGGGAAGAGAGAAGCGTTTTCAGGACTTCGTGTGAAAGCGTAAGGACAATGCCATAGGCTGAATGGTGAAGGAAAATGTGGGTCGAATGCGACCACCAACTAACAAGTTGTCCCCTAGGGAGGTGTGTGTCTGGAAATGGGAGGAAGCGTAAGGAACGAGCTGTACACTTAAGTCTAAGAGACAATGCTGTGGAGGAGCGGTCCTTCGACTCCCCGCCTCCTTTCCTAAGGATCGAAGCAGCTTGACGCCGAGTGTGAACGGAAGCAGAGGAAAAGCCTGCTATACCTTACTCGGGGAACCACTTTGTATGGAGGGCTTCTCTCAATGAACACCACGGCTCACGACGCTAGAAGGGTTTTCAAACGTACGTGAGTTCGCCAAAGGAAAGCCACAGACTACACTGTGCGAAACAAGTCTGTGTCAAACCGCGCCTTCGAGCTTCCATCTGGCTTCACGGGGAAAACCTAGTCACAACATGAACGTGTGGAGCCCTAAACAGGCGGCGTGCACGTCGGTCTGAAGAAACACCACTGCAGAGAAACCGTGTTTCTCCCAACCTCTTCCCTGAAAATGGTAGTCTATTCCAAGGTAAGTGTGACAGCGCAAGGCATGTGCCCCATGCCTGCGCCACGGAAATAAGGAGTGGAGATTGTCTCTCCCGGTTCAAACCTTGTTCCGTGAGAAATGTTTTCAAGAGTACGAGAGAGAGCAGAGGGAAAAGGTCATGCCTTTAAGTCTGAGAAGGAAACCCTGGAAAGCCGTACGCCTACGTATGAGCGGCATTCTGGCGCGAACGTGTGAAGGCATAAAGAATGTGTCCTGGGACGGTGCTTGACAAACCCCTTGTGAAGAAGTCTTCCCTCAGCTATCATATGGTTTCAGGAAGATAAAAGTGTTTTCCGCCGTGGGCGCGAAGGCACGAGGGACGTGCCCTAGAGTGAGCTGTCCGTTTCGAATGTGCCGCCCGTCGTTCCACGAAGAAGGGTGAGTATGGAAATGTATGATGTGAGGAAGCATAGGGAAGATTGCCTACGGGTGTTTAACTCTAAGGACAAATCTAGAGGGTTGCCGTCCGTCGACGACCAGCTCTTTCCCTACGGATGGAAGCGCCGTGTTAAAGCTTAGGGCGAGAGAAAAGAGACGGAATGCGAGATACACCACAGTGGGGAACACGTTGTGTGGAGGGCTTCTCTCCACCAAAGTCTTGGGTCACGAATTTGGAAGGGCCTTCAAATGTACGTGAGCTAGCGTCAGCAGAGCCTTCCACTGAACTCAGAGAAACGAGGCCGCGTCAAACATGATTTCGTGCTAACCCCTTGGTTCGCGAAGCGCGAAGCCTTTTGAGATATGTGTGTGAGGGTCTTGCACTCACCTCTCAAGAAACAAAACGGTAGAGCAATAGTCTTCCCACTACCATCTACAGGGAAGAAGACGGAGGAAATGTCCCACGTTAAAAGTGAAGGCGCAAGTTACTGTGCCATAGAGCCCTGCTTGGGAAAGAACTTGTGTCGAAAGCTTCTCCCAACTCAGATCTTGTTTCGGGAAGATAGAAGCGCTGTCGGTACTTTGTGTGAAAACACAAGGAAAATGCCACACGCTGAATTGTGAAGAGAAATGTGGGTCGAACGTGACCACCAACACACTCGTTGTCCCCTAGAGAGGTGTGTGTCTGGAAGTGGGAGGAAGCGTAACGGACGTGCTATACACTTAACTCCAAGAAACAACGCTGTGGAGGTGCGGTCCTTCGACTGCCCTTCTTCTTTGCTAAGGAACGAAGCGGCTTGAAGCCAAGTGTGAAAGGAAACGGAGGGCAAGGAAGGGTGATATGCCTCACTCGCGGCACAACTTCTGATGGAGGGCTTTTCTCAACGAACACCATGTGTCACGAAGATAGAAGGGTTTGCGAAAGTATGTGACTTCGCCAAAGGAAAGGCATACACGAATCTCGGCGAACCACGTCTGTGTCGATCGCGACTTCGAGCTTCCATCTGGGTTCCCGAGGAACCCATAGTCACATAATGTATGTGTTGTATCCTACTGCAGAAACACCACTGCAGAGAAACCGTGCGTCTACTATCACCTTCCCTGAAACTGGTAGACTTTTGCAATGGAAGTGGGAAATCGCAAGGAATGTGCCCCGTGCCTGTGCCACGGAAGTAACTAGTGTAAATGTCTGTCGCAATTGGAATCCTGTTCCGTGAGAAGCGTTTCCAAGAGTATGAGAGAGAGCAGATGGAAAAGGTCATGGTTTGAAGCGTGAGAAGGAGACCCGTCAGGAAAGCCATACACGTAAGTCGGGGAAGCACTTTCGCGTGACATGGTGAAGGCATCTAGAATGTGCCCTGTGACGGTGCTCGAGAAACCACTTGTGAAGAAGGCTTCCCTCAACTGCCGTATCGTTTCCGTAGGAGGAAACTGTTTTCCGTAGTGGGTGTGAAGGCATAAGGGACGTAGACGAGACTTCGCTCTCCGCTTCGAAGGTGCCTGCCGTCGTTACACGAAGAAGGATGTGTATGGAAATGGATGACTGCGGAAGCATAAGGAAGATGGCATGCGTTTGTTTAACTCTAAGAACAAGTCTCGAGGGTTCCCGTCCTTCGACTAACATCTCTTCTCGTAAGGATGCGAAGCCGCTCCTTAAACCTCGTGTGAACGAAAAGAGATGGAACGCGCGATACCGCACAGTGAGGAACACGTTGTGCGGAGGGTTTCTCTCCATTACGTCCTGTGTCATGGAGGTGGATGGGTCTTGCAATGTACGTGGGCTAGCCTCAGTAGCAGTAGTAGCCTGACACTGAATTCTGAGAAACAAGGCCATGTCAAACAGGCTTTCGCGCTAACATCGTGGTGCTTGAAGAAAGAAGCCTTTGGAGACATGTGCGTTGCTATATAAGGTAGGCGTCTTACACTCACCTCTCACGAAACCAAACTGTAGGGAACTAGTCTTTCCACTACCGCCTCCGGGGAAGAAGTTGGAAGAACTTTCCGACGTTCAAAGTGAAGGCACAAATGCTGGGCCGTCTACCACTGTTTGAGAGAGGAGTTGTGTCTCAAGCTCCTGTCAACCCAGATCTTGCTTCGGGAAGAGAGAAGCGTTTTCAGGACTTCGTGTGAAAGCGTAAGGACAATGCCATAGGCTGAATGGTGAAGGAAAATGTGGGTCGAATGCGACCACCAACTAACAAGTTGTCCCCTAGGGAGGTGTGTGTCTGGAAATGGGAGGAAGCGTAAGGAACGAGCTGTACACTTAAGTCTAAGAGACAATGCTGTGGAGGAGCGGTCCTTCGACTCCCCGCCTCCTTTCCTAAGGATCGAAGCAGCTTGACGCCGAGTGTGAACGGAAGCAGAGGAAAAGCCTGCTATACCTTACTCGGGGAACCACTTTGTATGGAGGGCTTCTCTCAATGAACACCACGGCTCACGACGCTAGAAGGGTTTTCAAACGTACGTGAGTTCGCCAAAGGAAAGCCACAGACTACACTGTGCGAAACAAGTCTGTGTCAAACCGCGCCTTCGAGCTTCCATCTGGCTTCACGGGGAAAACCTAGTCACAACATGAACGTGTGGAGCCCTAAACAGGCGGCGTGCACGTCGGTCTGAAGAAACACCACTGCAGAGAAACCGTGTTTCTCCCAACCTCTTCCCTGAAAATGGTAGTCTATTCCAAGGTAAGTGTGACAGCGCAAGGCATGTGCCCCATGCCTGCGCCACGGAAATAAGGAGTGGAGATTGTCTCTCCCGGTTCAAACCTTGTTCCGTGAGAAATGTTTTCAAGAGTACGAGAGAGAGCAGAGGGAAAAGGTCATGCCTTTAAGTCTGAGAAGGAAACCCTGGAAAGCCGTACGCCTACGTATGAGCGGCATTCTGGCGCGAACGTGTGAAGGCATAAAGAATGTGTCCTGGGACGGTGCTTGACAAACCCCTTGTGAAGAAGTCTTCCCTCAGCTATCATATGGTTTCAGGAAGATAAAAGTGTTTTCCGCCGTGGGCGCGAAGGCACGAGGGACGTGCCCTAGAGTGAGCTGTCCGTTTCGAATGTGCCGCCCGTCGTTCCACGAAGAAGGGTGAGTATGGAAATGTATGATGTGAGGAAGCATAGGGAAGATTGCCTACGGGTGTTTAACTCTAAGGACAAATCTAGAGGGTTGCCGTCCGTCGACGACCAGCTCTTTCCCTACGGATGGAAGCGCCGTGTTAAAGCTTAGGGCGAGAGAAAAGAGACGGAATGCGAGATACACCACAGTGGGGAACACGTTGTGTGGAGGGCTTCTCTCCACCAAAGTCTTGGGTCACGAATTTGGAAGGGCCTTCAAATGTACGTGAGCTAGCGTCAGCAGAGCCTTCCACTGAACTCAGAGAAACGAGGCCGCGTCAAACATGATTTCGTGCTAACCCCTTGGTTCGCGAAGCGCGAAGCCTTTTGAGATATGTGTGTGAGGGTCTTGCACTCACCTCTCAAGAAACAAAACGGTAGAGCAATAGTCTTCCCACTACCATCTACAGGGAAGAAGACGGAGGAAATGTCCCACGTTAAAAGTGAAGGCGCAAGTTACTGTGCCATAGAGCCCTGCTTGGGAAAGAACTTGTGTCGAAAGCTTCTCCCAACTCAGATCTTGTTTCGGGAAGATAGAAGCGCTGTCGGTACTTTGTGTGAAAACACAAGGAAAATGCCACACGCTGAATTGTGAAGAGAAATGTGGGTCGAACGTGACCACCAACACACTCGTTGTCCCCTAGAGAGGTGTGTGTCTGGAAGTGGGAGGAAGCGTAACGGACGTGCTATACACTTAACTCCAAGAAACAACGCTGTGGAGGTGCGGTCCTTCGACTGCCCTTCTTCTTTGCTAAGGAACGAAGCGGCTTGAAGCCAAGTGTGAAAGGAAACGGAGGGCAAGGAAGGGTGATATGCCTCACTCGCGGCACAACTTCTGATGGAGGGCTTTTCTCAACGAACACCATGTGTCACGAAGATAGAAGGGTTTGCGAAAGTATGTGACTTCGCCAAAGGAAAGGCATACACGAATCTCGGCGAACCACGTCTGTGTCGATCGCGACTTCGAGCTTCCATCTGGGTTCCCGAGGAACCCATAGTCACATAATGTATGTGTTGTATCCTACTGCAGAAACACCACTGCAGAGAAACCGTGCGTCTACTATCACCTTCCCTGAAACTGGTAGACTTTTGCAATGGAAGTGGGAAATCGCAAGGAATGTGCCCCGTGCCTGTGCCACGGAAGTAACTAGTGTAAATGTCTGTCGCGATTGGAATCCTGTTCCGTGAGAAGCGTTTCCAAGAGTATGAGAGAGAGCAGATGGAAAAGGTCATGGTTTGAAGCGTGAGAAGGAGACCCGTCAGGAAAGCCATACACGTAAGTCGGGGAAGCACTTTCGCGTGACATGGTGAAGGCATCTAGAATGTGCCCTGTGACGGTGCTCGAGAAACCACTTGTGAAGAAGGCTTCCCTCAACTGCCGTATCGTTTCCGTAGGAGGAAACTGTTTTCCGTAGTGGGTGTGAAGGCATAAGGGACGTAGACGAGACTTCGCTCTCCGCTTCGAAGGTGCCTGCCGTCGTTACACGAAGAAGGATGTGTATGGAAATGGATGACTGCGGAAGCATAAGGAAGATGGCATGCGTTTGTTTAACTCTAAGAACAAGTCTCGAGGGTTCCCGTCCTTCGACTACCATCTCTTCTCGTAAGGATGCGAAGCCGCTCCTTAAACCTCGTGTGAACGAAAAGAGATGGAACGCGCGATACCGCACAGTGAGGAACACGTTGTGCGGAGGGTTTCTCTCCATTACGTCCTGTGTCATGGAGGTGGATGGGTCTTGCAATGTACGTGGGCTAGCCTCAGTAGCAGTAGTAGCCTGACACTGAATTCTGAGAAACAAGGCCATGTCAAACAGGCTTTCGCGCTAACATCGTGGTGCTTGAAGAAAGAAGCCTTTGGAGACATGTGCGTTGCTATATAAGGTAGGCGTCTTACACTCACCTCTCACGAAACCAAACTGTAGGGAACTAGTCTTTCCACTACCGCCTCCGGGGAAGAAGTTGGAAGAACTTTCCGACGTTCAAAGTGAAGGCACAAATGCTGGGCCGTCTACCACTGTTTGAGAGAGGAGTTGTGTCTCAAGCTCCTGTCAACCCAGATCTTGCTTCGGGAAGAGAGAAGCGTTTTCAGGACTTCGTGTGAAAGCGTAAGGACAATGCCATAGGCTGAATGGTGAAGGAAAATGTGGGTCGAATGCGACCACCAACTAACAAGTTGTCCCCTAGGGAGGTGTGTGTCTGGAAATGGGAGGAAGCGTAAGGAACGAGCTGTACACTTAAGTCTAAGAGACAATGCTGTGGAGGAGCCGTCCTTCGACTCCCCGCCTCCTTTCCTAAGGATCGAAGCAGCTTGACGCCGAGTGTGAACGGAAGCAGAGGAAAAGCCTGCTATACCTTACTCGGGGAACCACTTTGTATGGAGGGCTTCTCTCAATGAACACCACGGCTCACGACGCTAGAAGGGTTTTCAAACGTACGTGAGTTCGCCAAAGGAAAGCCACAGACTACACTGTGCGAAACAAGTCTGTGTCAAACCGCGCCTTCGAGCTTCCATCTGGCTTCACGGGGAAAACCTAGTCACAACATGAACGTGTGGAGCCCTAAACAGGCGGCGTGCACGTCGGTCTGAAGAAACACCACTGCAGAGAAACCGTGTTTCTCCCAACCTCTTCCCTGAAAATGGTAGTCTATTCCAAGGTAAGTGTGACAGCGCAAGGCATGTGCCCCATGCCTGCGCCACGGAAATAAGGAGTGGAGATTGTCTCTCCCGGTTCAAACCTTGTTCCGTGAGAAATGTTTTCAAGAGTACGAGAGAGAGCAGAGGGAAAAGGTCATGCCTTTAAGTCTGAGAAGGAAACCCTGGAAAGCCGTACGCCTACGTATGAGCGGCATTCTGGCGCGAACGTGTGAAGGCATAAAGAATGTGTCCTGGGACGGTGCTTGACAAACCCCTTGTGAAGAAGTCTTCCCTCAGCTATCATATGGTTTCAGGAAGATAAAAGTGTTTTCCGCCGTGGGCGCGAAGGCACGAGGGACGTGCCCTAGAGTGAGCTGTCCGTTTCGAATGTGCCGCCCGTCGTTCCACGAAGAAGGGTGAGTATGGAAATGTATGATGTGAGGAAGCATAGGGAAGATTGCCTACGGGTGTTTAACTCTAAGGACAAATCTAGAGGGTTGCCGTCCGTCGACGACCAGCTCTTTCCCTACGGATGGAAGCGCCGTGTTAAAGCTTAGGGCGAGAGAAAAGAGACGGAATGCGAGATACACCACAGTGGGGAACACGTTGTGTGGAGGGCTTCTCTCCACCAAAGTCTTGGGTCACGAATTTGGAAGGGCCTTCAAATGTACGTGAGCTAGCGTCAGCAGAGCCTTCCACTGAACTCAGAGAAACGAGGCCGCGTCAAACATGATTTCGTGCTAACCCCTTGGTTCGCGAAGCGCGAAGCCTTTTGAGATATGTGTGTGAGGGTCTTGCACTCACCTCTCAAGAAACAAAACGGTAGAGCAATAGTCTTCCCACTACCATCTACAGGGAAGAAGACGGAGGAAATGTCCCACGTTAAAAGTGAAGGCGCAAGTTACTGTGCCATAGAGCCCTGCTTGGGAAAGAACTTGTGTCGAAAGCTTCTCCCAACTCAGATCTTGTTTCGGGAAGATAGAAGCGCTGTCGGTACTTTGTGTGAAAACACAAGGAAAATGCCACACGCTGAATTGTGAAGAGAAATGTGGGTCGAACGTGACCACCAACACACTCGTTGTCCCCTAGAGAGGTGTGTGTCTGGAAGTGGGAGGAAGCGTAACGGACGTGCTATACACTTAACTCCAAGAAACAACGCTGTGGAGGTGCGGTCCTTCGACTGCCCTTCTTCTTTGCTAAGGAACGAAGCGGCTTGAAGCCAAGTGTGAAAGGAAACGGAGGGCAAGGAACGGTGATATGCCTCACTCGCGGCACAACTTCTGATGGAGGGCTTTTCTCAACGAACACCATGTGTCACGAAGATAGAAGGGTTTGCGAAAGTATGTGACTTCGCCAAAGGAAAGGCATACACGAATCTCGGCGAACCACGTCTGTGTCGATCGCGACTTCGAGCTTCCATCTGGGTTCCCGAGGAACCCATAGTCACATAATGTATGTGTTGTATCCTACTGCAGAAACACCACTGCAGAGAAACCGTGCGTCTACTATCACCTTCCCTGAAACTGGTAGACTTTTGCAATGGAAGTGGGAAATCGCAAGGAATGTGCCCCGTGCCTGTGCCACGGAAGTAACTAGTGTAAATGTCTGTCGCGATTGGAATCCTGTTCCGTGAGAAGCGTTTCCAAGAGTATGAGAGAGAGCAGATGGAAAAGGTCATGGTTTGAAGCGTGAGAAGGAGACCCGTCAGGAAAGCCATACACGTAAGTCGGGGAAGCACTTTCGCGTGACATGGTGAAGGCATCTAGAATGTGCCCTGTGACGGTGCTCGAGAAACCACTTGTGAAGAAGGCTTCCCTCAACTGCCGTATCGTTTCCGTAGGAGGAAACTGTTTTCCGTAGTGGGTGTGAAGGCATAAGGGACGTAGACGAGACTTCGCTCTCCGCTTCGAAGGTGCCTGCCGTCGTTACACGAAGAAGGATGTGTATGGAAATGGATGACTGCGGAAGCATAAGGAAGATGGCATGCGTTTGTTTAACTCTAAGAACAAGTCTCGAGGGTTCCCGTCCTTCGACTACCATCTCTTCTCGTAAGGATGCGAAGCCGCTCCTTAAACCTCGTGTGAACGAAAAGAGATGGAACGCGCGATACCGCACAGTGAGGAACACGTTGTGCGGAGGGTTTCTCTCCATTACGTCCTGTGTCATGGAGGTGGATGGGTCTTGCAATGTACGTGGGCTAGCCTCAGTAGCAGTAGTAGCCTGACACTGAATTCTGAGAAACAAGGCCATGTCAAACAGGCTTTCGCGCTAACATCGTGGTGCTTGAAGAAAGAAGCCTTTGGAGACATGTGCGTTGCTATATAAGGTAGGCGTCTTACACTCACCTCTCACGAAACCAAACTGTAGGGAACTAGTCTTTCCACTACCGCCTCCGGGGAAGAAGTTGGAAGAACTTTCCGACGTTCAAAGTGAAGGCACAAATGCTGGGCCGTCTACCACTGTTTGAGAGAGGAGTTGTGTCTCAAGCTCCTGTCAACCCAGATCTTGCTTCGGGAAGAGAGAAGCGTTTTCAGGACTTCGTGTGAAAGCGTAAGGACAATGCCATAGGCTGAATGGTGAAGGAAAATGTGGGTCGAATGCGACCACCAACTAACAAGTTGTCCCCTAGGGAGGTGTGTGTCTGGAAATGGGAGGAAGCGTAAGGAACGAGCTGTACACTTAAGTCTAAGAGACAATGCTGTGGAGGAGCCGTCCTTCGACTCCCCGCCTCCTTTCCTAAGGATCGAAGCAGCTTGACGCCGAGTGTGAACGGAAGCAGAGGAAAAGCCTGCTATACCTTACTCGGGGAACCACTTTGTATGGAGGGCTTCTCTCAATGAACACCACGGCTCACGACGCTAGAAGGGTTTTCAAACGTACGTGAGTTCGCCAAAGGAAAGCCACAGACTACACTGTGCGAAACAAGTCTGTGTCAAACCGCGCCTTCGAGCTTCCATCTGGCTTCACGGGGAAAACCTAGTCACAACATGAACGTGTGGAGCCCTAAACAGGCGGCGTGCACGTCGGTCTGAAGAAACACCACTGCAGAGAAACCGTGTTTCTCCCAACCTCTTCCCTGAAAATGGTAGTCTATTCCAAGGTAAGTGTGACAGCGCAAGGCATGTGCCCCATGCCTGCGCCACGGAAATAAGGAGTGGAGATTGTCTCTCCCGGTTCAAACCTTGTTCCGTGAGAAATGTTTTCAAGAGTACGAGAGAGAGCAGAGGGAAAAGGTCATGCCTTTAAGTCTGAGAAGGAAACCCTGGAAAGCCGTACGCCTACGTATGAGCGGCATTCTGGCGCGAACGTGTGAAGGCATAAAGAATGTGTCCTGGGACGGTGCTTGACAAACCCCTTGTGAAGAAGTCTTCCCTCAGCTATCATATGGTTTCAGGAAGATAAAAGTGTTTTCCGCCGTGGGCGCGAAGGCACGAGGGACGTGCCCTAGAGTGAGCTGTCCGTTTCGAATGTGCCGCCCGTCGTTCCACGAAGAAGGGTGAGTATGGAAATGTATGATGTGAGGAAGCATAGGGAAGATTGCCTACGGGTGTTTAACTCTAAGGACAAATCTAGAGGGTTGCCGTCCGTCGACGACCAGCTCTTTCCCTACGGATGGAAGCGCCGTGTTAAAGCTTAGGGCGAGAGAAAAGAGACGGAATGCGAGATACACCACAGTGGGGAACACGTTGTGTGGAGGGCTTCTCTCCACCAAAGTCTTGGGTCACGAATTTGGAAGGGCCTTCAAATGTACGTGAGCTAGCGTCAGCAGAGCCTTCCACTGAACTCAGAGAAACGAGGCCGCGTCAAACATGATTTCGTGCTAACCCCTTGGTTCGCGAAGCGCGAAGCCTTTTGAGATATGTGTGTGAGGGTCTTGCACTCACCTCTCAAGAAACAAAACGGTAGAGCAATAGTCTTCCCACTACCATCTACAGGGAAGAAGACGGAGGAAATGTCCCACGTTAAAAGTGAAGGCGCAAGTTACTGTGCCATAGAGCCCTGCTTGGGAAAGAACTTGTGTCGAAAGCTTCTCCCAACTCAGATCTTGTTTCGGGAAGATAGAAGCGCTGTCGGTACTTTGTGTGAAAACACAAGGAAAATGCCACACGCTGAATTGTGAAGAGAAATGTGGGTCGAACGTGACCACCAACACACTCGTTGTCCCCTAGAGAGGTGTGTGTCTGGAAGTGGGAGGAAGCGTAACGGACGTGCTATACACTTAACTCCAAGAAACAACGCTGTGGAGGTGCGGTCCTTCGACTGCCCTTCTTCTTTGCTAAGGAACGAAGCGGCTTGAAGCCAAGTGTGAAAGGAAACGGAGGGCAAGGAACGGTGATATGCCTCACTCGCGGCACAACTTCTGATGGAGGGCTTTTCTCAACGAACACCATGTGTCACGAAGATAGAAGGGTTTGCGAAAGTATGTGACTTCGCCAAAGGAAAGGCATACACGAATCTCGGCGAACCACGTCTGTGTCGATCGCGACTTCGAGCTTCCATCTGGGTTCCCGAGGAACCCATAGTCACATAATGTATGTGTTGTATCCTACTGCAGAAACACCACTGCAGAGAAACCGTGCGTCTACTATCACCTTCCCTGAAACTGGTAGACTTTTGCAATGGAAGTGGGAAATCGCAAGGAATGTGCCCCGTGCCTGTGCCACGGAAGTAACTAGTGTAAATGTCTGTCGCGATTGGAATCCTGTTCCGTGAGAAGCGTTTCCAAGAGTATGAGAGAGAGCAGATGGAAAAGGTCATGGTTTGAAGCGTGAGAAGGAGACCCGTCAGGAAAGCCATACACGTAAGTCGGGGAAGCACTTTCGCGTGACATGGTGAAGGCATCTAGAATGTGCCCTGTGACGGTGCTCGAGAAACCACTTGTGAAGAAGGCTTCCCTCAACTGCCGTATCGTTTCCGTAGGAGGAAACTGTTTTCCGTAGTGGGTGTGAAGGCATAAGGGACGTAGACGAGACTTCGCTCTCCGCTTCGAAGGTGCCTGCCGTCGTTACACGAAGAAGGATGTGTATGGAAATGGATGACTGCGGAAGCATAAGGAAGATGGCATGCGTTTGTTTAACTCTAAGAACAAGTCTCGAGGGTTCCCGTCCTTCGACTACCATCTCTTCTCGTAAGGATGCGAAGCCGCTCCTTAAACCTCGTGTGAACGAAAAGAGATGGAACGCGCGATACCGCACAGTGAGGAACACGTTGTGCGGAGGGTTTCTCTCCATTACGTCCTGTGTCATGGAGGTGGATGGGTCTTGCAATGTACGTGGGCTAGCCTCAGTAGCAGTAGTAGCCTGACACTGAATTCTGAGAAACAAGGCCATGTCAAACAGGCTTTCGCGCTAACATCGTGGTGCTTGAAGAAAGAAGCCTTTGGAGACATGTGCGTTGCTATATAAGGTAGGCGTCTTACACTCACCTCTCACGAAACCAAACTGTAGGGAACTAGTCTTTCCACTACCGCCTCCGGGGAAGAAGTTGGAAGAACTTTCCGACGTTCAAAGTGAAGGCACAAATGCTGGGCCGTCTACCACTGTTTGAGAGAGGAGTTGTGTCTCAAGCTCCTGTCAACCCAGATCTTGCTTCGGGAAGAGAGAAGCGTTTTCAGGACTTCGTGTGAAAGCGTAAGGACAATGCCATAGGCTGAATGGTGAAGGAAAATGTGGGTCGAATGCGACCACCAACTAACAAGTTGTCCCCTAGGGAGGTGTGTGTCTGGAAATGGGAGGAAGCGTAAGGAACGAGCTGTACACTTAAGTCTAAGAGACAATGCTGTGGAGGAGCCGTCCTTCGACTCCCCGCCTCCTTTCCTAAGGATCGAAGCAGCTTGACGCCGAGTGTGAACGGAAGCAGAGGAAAAGCCTGCTATACCTTACTCGGGGAACCACTTTGTATGGAGGGCTTCTCTCAATGAACACCACGGCTCACGACGCTAGAAGGGTTTTCAAACGTACGTGAGTTCGCCAAAGGAAAGCCACAGACTACACTGTGCGAAACAAGTCTGTGTCAAACCGCGCCTTCGAGCTTCCATCTGGCTTCACGGGGAAAACCTAGTCACAACATGAACGTGTGGAGCCCTAAACAGGCGGCGTGCACGTCGGTCTGAAGAAACACCACTGCAGAGAAACCGTGTTTCTCCCAACCTCTTCCCTGAAAATGGTAGTCTATTCCAAGGTAAGTGTGACAGCGCAAGGCATGTGCCCCATGCCTGCGCCACGGAAATAAGGAGTGGAGATTGTCTCTCCCGGTTCAAACCTTGTTCCGTGAGAAATGTTTTCAAGAGTACGAGAGAGAGCAGAGGGAAAAGGTCATGCCTTTAAGTCTGAGAAGGAAACCCTGGAAAGCCGTACGCCTACGTATGAGCGGCATTCTGGCGCGAACGTGTGAAGGCATAAAGAATGTGTCCTGGGACGGTGCTTGACAAACCCCTTGTGAAGAAGTCTTCCCTCAGCTATCATATGGTTTCAGGAAGATAAAAGTGTTTTCCGCCGTGGGCGCGAAGGCACGAGGGACGTGCCCTAGAGTGAGCTGTCCGTTTCGAATGTGCCGCCCGTCGTTCCACGAAGAAGGGTGAGTATGGAAATGTATGATGTGAGGAAGCATAGGGAAGATTGCCTACGGGTGTTTAACTCTAAGGACAAATCTAGAGGGTTGCCGTCCGTCGACGACCAGCTCTTTCCCTACGGATGGAAGCGCCGTGTTAAAGCTTAGGGCGAGAGAAAAGAGACGGAATGCGAGATACACCACAGTGGGGAACACGTTGTGTGGAGGGCTTCTCTCCACCAAAGTCTTGGGTCACGAATTTGGAAGGGCCTTCAAATGTACGTGAGCTAGCGTCAGCAGAGCCTTCCACTGAACTCAGAGAAACGAGGCCGCGTCAAACATGATTTCGTGCTAACCCCTTGGTTCGCGAAGCGCGAAGCCTTTTGAGATATGTGTGTGAGGGTCTTGCACTCACCTCTCAAGAAACAAAACGGTAGAGCAATAGTCTTCCCACTACCATCTACAGGGAAGAAGACGGAGGAAATGTCCCACGTTAAAAGTGAAGGCGCAAGTTACTGTGCCATAGAGCCCTGCTTGGGAAAGAACTTGTGTCGAAAGCTTCTCCCAACTCAGATCTTGTTTCGGGAAGATAGAAGCGCTGTCGGTACTTTGTGTGAAAACACAAGGAAAATGCCACACGCTGAATTGTGAAGAGAAATGTGGGTCGAACGTGACCACCAACACACTCGTTGTCCCCTAGAGAGGTGTGTGTCTGGAAGTGGGAGGAAGCGTAACGGACGTGCTATACACTTAACTCCAAGAAACAACGCTGTGGAGGTGCGGTCCTTCGACTGCCCTTCTTCTTTGCTAAGGAACGAAGCGGCTTGAAGCCAAGTGTGAAAGGAAACGGAGGGCAAGGAACGGTGATATGCCTCACTCGCGGCACAACTTCTGATGGAGGGCTTTTCTCAACGAACACCATGTGTCACGAAGATAGAAGGGTTTGCGAAAGTATGTGACTTCGCCAAAGGAAAGGCATACACGAATCTCGGCGAACCACGTCTGTGTCGATCGCGACTTCGAGCTTCCATCTGGGTTCCCGAGGAACCCATAGTCACATAATGTATGTGTTGTATCCTACTGCAGAAACACCACTGCAGAGAAACCGTGCGTCTACTATCACCTTCCCTGAAACTGGTAGACTTTTGCAATGGAAGTGGGAAATCGCAAGGAATGTGCCCCGTGCCTGTGCCACGGAAGTAACTAGTGTCAATGTCTGTCGCGATTGGAATCCTGTTCCGTGAGAAGCGTTTCCAAGAGTATGAGAGAGAGCAGATGGAAAAGGTCATGGTTTGAAGCGTGAGAAGGAGACCCGTCAGGAAAGCCATACACGTAAGTCGGGGAAGCACTTTCGCGTGACATGGTGAAGGCATCTAGAATGTGCCCTGTGACGGTGCTCGAGAAACCACTTGTGAAGAAGGCTTCCCTCAACTGCCGTATCGTTTCCGTAGGAGGAAACTGTTTTCCGTAGTGGGTGTGAAGGCATAAGGGACGTAGACGAGACTTCGCTCTCCGCTTCGAAGGTGCCTGCCGTCGTTACACGAAGAAGGATGTGTATGGAAATGGATGACTGCGGAAGCATAAGGAAGATGGCATGCGTTTGTTTAACTCTAAGAACAAGTCTCGAGGGTTCCCGTCCTTCGACTACCATCTCTTCTCGTAAGGATGCGAAGCCGCTCCTTAAACCTCGTGTGAACGAAAAGAGATGGAACGCGCGATACCGCACAGTGAGGAACACGTTGTGCGGAGGGTTTCTCTCCATTACGTCCTGTGTCATGGAGGTGGATGGGTCTTGCAATGTACGTGGGCTAGCCTCAGTAGCAGTAGTAGCCTGACACTGAATTCTGAGAAACAAGGCCATGTCAAACAGGCTTTCGCGCTAACATCGTGGTGCTTGAAGAAAGAAGCCTTTGGAGACATGTGCGTTGCTATATAAGGTAGGCGTCTTACACTCACCTCTCACGAAACCAAACTGTAGGGAACTAGTCTTTCCACTACCGCCTCCGGGGAAGAAGTTGGAAGAACTTTCCGACGTTCAAAGTGAAGGCACAAATGCTGGGCCGTCTACCACTGTTTGAGAGAGGAGTTGTGTCTCAAGCTCCTGTCAACCCAGATCTTGCTTCGGGAAGAGAGAAGCGTTTTCAGGACTTCGTGTGAAAGCGTAAGGACAATGCCATAGGCTGAATGGTGAAGGAAAATGTGGGTCGAATGCGACCACCAACTAACAAGTTGTCCCCTAGGGAGGTGTGTGTCTGGAAATGGGAGGAAGCGTAAGGAACGAGCTGTACACTTAAGTCTAAGAGACAATGCTGTGGAGGAGCGGTCCTTCGACTCCCCGCCTCCTTTCCTAAGGATCGAAGCAGCTTGACGCCGAGTGTGAACGGAAGCAGAGGAAAAGCCTGCTATACCTTACTCGGGGAACCACTTTGTATGGAGGGCTTCTCTCAATGAACACCACGGCTCACGACGCTAGAAGGGTTTTCAAACGTACGTGAGTTCGCCAAAGGAAAGCCACAGACTACACTGTGCGAAACAAGTCTGTGTCAAACCGCGCCTTCGAGCTTCCATCTGGCTTCACGGGGAAAACCTAGTCACAACATGAACGTGTGGAGCCCTAAACAGGCGGCGTGCACGTCGGTCTGAAGAAACACCACTGCAGAGAAACCGTGTTTCTCCCAACCTCTTCCCTGAAAATGGTAGTCTATTCCAAGGTAAGTGTGACAGCGCAAGGCATGTGCCCCATGCCTGCGCCACGGAAATAAGGAGTGGAGATTGTCTCTCCCGGTTCAAACCTTGTTCCGTGAGAAATGTTTTCAAGAGTACGAGAGAGAGCAGAGGGAAAAGGTCATGCCTTTAAGTCTGAGAAGGAAACCCTGGAAAGCCGTACGCCTACGTATGAGCGGCATTCTGGCGCGAACGTGTGAAGGCATAAAGAATGTGTCCTGGGACGGTGCTTGACAAACCCCTTGTGAAGAAGTCTTCCCTCAGCTATCATATGGTTTCAGGAAGATAAAAGTGTTTTCCGCCGTGGGCGCGAAGGCACGAGGGACGTGCCCTAGAGTGAGCTGTCCGTTTCGAATGTGCCGCCCGTCGTTCCACGAAGAAGGGTGAGTATGGAAATGTATGATGTGAGGAAGCATAGGGAAGATTGCCTACGGGTGTTTAACTCTAAGGACAAATCTAGAGGGTTGCCGTCCGTCGACGACCAGCTCTTTCCCTACGGATGGAAGCGCCGTGTTAAAGCTTAGGGCGAGAGAAAAGAGACGGAATGCGAGATACACCACAGTGGGGAACACGTTGTGTGGAGGGCTTCTCTCCACCAAAGTCTTGGGTCACGAATTTGGAAGGGCCTTCAAATGTACGTGAGCTAGCGTCAGCAGAGCCTTCCACTGAACTCAGAGAAACGAGGCCGCGTCAAACATGATTTCGTGCTAACCCCTTGGTTCGCGAAGCGCGAAGCCTTTTGAGATATGTGTGTGAGGGTCTTGCACTCACCTCTCAAGAAACAAAACGGTAGAGCAATAGTCTTCCCACTACCATCTACAGGGAAGAAGACGGAGGAAATGTCCCACGTTAAAAGTGAAGGCGCAAGTTACTGTGCCATAGAGCCCTGCTTGGGAAAGAACTTGTGTCGAAAGCTTCTCCCAACTCAGATCTTGTTTCGGGAAGATAGAAGCGCTGTCGGTACTTTGTGTGAAAACACAAGGAAAATGCCACACGCTGAATTGTGAAGAGAAATGTGGGTCGAACGTGACCACCAACACACTCGTTGTCCCCTAGAGAGGTGTGTGTCTGGAAGTGGGAGGAAGCGTAACGGACGTGCTATACACTTAACTCCAAGAAACAACGCTGTGGAGGTGCGGTCCTTCGACTGCCCTTCTTCTTTGCTAAGGAACGAAGCGGCTTGAAGCCAAGTGTGAAAGGAAACGGAGGGCAAGGAACGGTGATATGCCTCACTCGCGGCACAACTTCTGATGGAGGGCTTTTCTCAACGAACACCATGTGTCACGAAGATAGAAGGGTTTGCGAAAGTATGTGACTTCGCCAAAGGAAAGGCATACACGAATCTCGGCGAACCACGTCTGTGTCGATCGCGACTTCGAGCTTCCATCTGGGTTCCCGAGGAACCCATAGTCACATAATGTATGTGTTGTATCCTACTGCAGAAACACCACTGCAGAGAAACCGTGCGTCTACTATCACCTTCCCTGAAACTGGTAGACTTTTGCAATGGAAGTGGGAAATCGCAAGGAATGTGCCCCGTGCCTGTGCCACGGAAGTAACTAGTGTAAATGTCTGTCGCGATTGGAATCCTGTTCCGTGAGAAGCGTTTCCAAGAGTATGAGAGAGAGCAGATGGAAAAGGTCATGGTTTGAAGCGTGAGAAGGAGACCCGTCAGGAAAGCCATACACGTAAGTCGGGGAAGCACTTTCGCGTGACATGGTGAAGGCATCTAGAATGTGCCCTGTGACGGTGCTCGAGAAACCACTTGTGAAGAAGGCTTCCCTCAACTGCCGTATCGTTTCCGTAGGAGGAAACTGTTTTCCGTAGTGGGTGTGAAGGCATAAGGGACGTAGACGAGACTTCGCTCTCCGCTTCGAAGGTGCCTGCCGTCGTTACACGAAGAAGGATGTGTATGGAAATGGATGACTGCGGAAGCATAAGGAAGATGGCATGCGTTTGTTTAACTCTAAGAACAAGTCTCGAGGGTTCCCGTCCTTCGACTACCATCTCTTCTCGTAAGGATGCGAAGCCGCTCCTTAAACCTCGTGTGAACGAAAAGAGATGGAACGCGCGATACCGCACAGTGAGGAACACGTTGTGCGGAGGGTTTCTCTCCATTACGTCCTGTGTCATGGAGGTGGATGGGTCTTGCAATGTACGTGGGCTAGCCTCAGTAGCAGTAGTAGCCTGACACTGAATTCTGAGAAACAAGGCCATGTCAAACAGGCTTTCGCGCTAACATCGTGGTGCTTGAAGAAAGAAGCCTTTGGAGACATGTGCGTTGCTATATAAGGTAGGCGTCTTACACTCACCTCTCACGAAACCAAACTGTAGGGAACTAGTCTTTCCACTACCGCCTCCGGGGAAGAAGTTGGAAGAACTTTCCGACGTTCAAAGTGAAGGCACAAATGCTGGGCCGTCTACCACTGTTTGAGAGAGGAGTTGTGTCTCAAGCTCCTGTCAACCCAGATCTTGCTTCGGGAAGAGAGAAGCGTTTTCAGGACTTCGTGTGAAAGCGTAAGGACAATGCCATAGGCTGAATGGTGAAGGAAAATGTGGGTCGAATGCGACCACCAACTAACAAGTTGTCCCCTAGGGAGGTGTGTGTCTGGAAATGGGAGGAAGCGTAAGGAACGAGCTGTACACTTAAGTCTAAGAGACAATGCTGTGGAGGAGCCGTCCTTCGACTCCCCGCCTCCTTTCCTAAGGATCGAAGCAGCTTGACGCCGAGTGTGAACGGAAGCAGAGGAAAAGCCTGCTATACCTTACTCGGGGAACCACTTTGTATGGAGGGCTTCTCTCAATGAACACCACGGCTCACGACGCTAGAAGGGTTTTCAAACGTACGTGAGTTCGCCAAAGGAAAGCCACAGACTACACTGTGCGAAACAAGTCTGTGTCAAACCGCGCCTTCGAGCTTCCATCTGGCTTCACGGGGAAAACCTAGTCACAACATGAACGTGTGGAGCCCTAAACAGGCGGCGTGCACGTCGGTCTGAAGAAACACCACTGCAGAGAAACCGTGTTTCTCCCAACCTCTTCCCTGAAAATGGTAGTCTATTCCAAGGTAAGTGTGACAGCGCAAGGCATGTGCCCCATGCCTGCGCCACGGAAATAAGGAGTGGAGATTGTCTCTCCCGGTTCAAACCTTGTTCCGTGAGAAATGTTTTCAAGAGTACGAGAGAGAGCAGAGGGAAAAGGTCATGCCTTTAAGTCTGAGAAGGAAACCCTGGAAAGCCGTACGCCTACGTATGAGCGGCATTCTGGCGCGAACGTGTGAAGGCATAAAGAATGTGTCCTGGGACGGTGCTTGACAAACCCCTTGTGAAGAAGTCTTCCCTCAGCTATCATATGGTTTCAGGAAGATAAAAGTGTTTTCCGCCGTGGGCGCGAAGGCACGAGGGACGTGCCCTAGAGTGAGCTGTCCGTTTCGAATGTGCCGCCCGTCGTTCCACGAAGAAGGGTGAGTATGGAAATGTATGATGTGAGGAAGCATAGGGAAGATTGCCTACGGGTGTTTAACTCTAAGGACAAATCTAGAGGGTTGCCGTCCGTCGACGACCAGCTCTTTCCGTACGGATGGAAGCGCCGTGTTAAAGCTTAGGGCGAGAGAAAAGAGACGGAATGCGAGATACACCACAGTGGGGAACACGTTGTGTGGAGGGCTTCTCTCCACCAAAGTCTTGGGTCACGAATTTGGAAGGGCCTTCAAATGTACGTGAGCTAGCGTCAGCAGAGCCTTCCACTGAACTCAGAGAAACGAGGCCGCGTCAAACATGATTTCGTGCTAACCCCTTGGTTCGCGAAGCGCGAAGCCTTTTGAGATATGTGTGTGAGGGTCTTGCACTCACCTCTCAAGAAACAAAACGGTAGAGCAATAGTCTTCCCACTACCATCTACAGGGAAGAAGACGGAGGAAATGTCCCACGTTAAAAGTGAAGGCGCAAGTTACTGTGCCATAGAGCCCTGCTTGGGAAAGAACTTGTGTCGAAAGCTTCTCCCAACTCAGATCTTGTTTCGGGAAGATAGAAGCGCTGTCGGTACTTTGTGTGAAAACACAAGGAAAATGCCACACGCTGAATTGTGAAGAGAAATGTGGGTCGAACGTGACCACCAACACACTCGTTGTCCCCTAGAGAGGTGTGTGTCTGGAAGTGGGAGGAAGCGTAACGGACGTGCTATACACTTAACTCCAAGAAACAACGCTGTGGAGGTGCGGTCCTTCGACTGCCCTTCTTCTTTGCTAAGGAACGAAGCGGCTTGAAGCCAAGTGTGAAAGGAAACGGAGGGCAAGGAAGGGTGATATGCCTCACTCGCGGCACAACTTCTGATGGAGGGCTTTTCTCAACGAACACCATGTGTCACGAAGATAGAAGGGTTTGCGAAAGTATGTGACTTCGCCAAAGGAAAGGCATACACGAATCTCGGCGAACCACGTCTGTGTCGATCGCGACTTCGAGCTTCCATCTGGGTTCCCGAGGAACCCATAGTCACATAATGTATGTGTTGTATCCTACTGCAGAAACACCACTGCAGAGAAACCGTGCGTCTACTATCACCTTCCCTGAAACTGGTAGACTTTTGCAATGGAAGTGGGAAATCGCAAGGAATGTGCCCCGTGCCTGTGCCACGGAAGTAACTAGTGTCAATGTCTGTCGCGATTGGAATCCTGTTCCGTGAGAAGCGTTTCCAAGAGTATGAGAGAGAGCAGATGGAAAAGGTCATGGTTTGAAGCGTGAGAAGGAGACCCGTCAGGAAAGCCATACACGTAAGTCGGGGAAGCACTTTCGCGTGACATGGTGAAGGCATCTAGAATGTGCCCTGTGACGGTGCTCGAGAAACCACTTGTGAAGAAGGCTTCCCTCAACTGCCGTATCGTTTCCGTAGGAGGAAACTGTTTTCCGTAGTGGGTGTGAAGGCATAAGGGACGTAGACGAGACTTCGCTCTCCGCTTCGAAGGTGCCTGCCGTCGTTACACGAAGAAGGATGTGTATGGAAATGGATGACTGCGGAAGCATAAGGAAGATGGCATGCGTTTGTTTAACTCTAAGAACAAGTCTCGAGGGTTCCCGTCCTTCGACTACCATCTCTTCTCGTAAGGATGCGAAGCCGCTCCTTAAACCTCGTGTGAACGAAAAGAGATGGAACGCGCGATACCGCACAGTGAGGAACACGTTGTGCGGAGGGTTTCTCTCCATTACGTCCTGTGTCATGGAGGTGGATGGGTCTTGCAATGTACGTGGGCTAGCCTCAGTAGCAGTAGTAGCCTGACACTGAATTCTGAGAAACAAGGCCATGTCAAACAGGCTTTCGCGCTAACATCGTGGTGCTTGAAGAAAGAAGCCTTTGGAGACATGTGCGTTGCTATATAAGGTAGGCGTCTTACACTCACCTCTCACGAAACCAAACTGTAGGGAACTAGTCTTTCCACTACCGCCTCCGGGGAAGAAGTTGGAAGAACTTTCCGACGTTCAAAGTGAAGGCACAAATGCTGGGCCGTCTACCACTGTTTGAGAGAGGAGTTGTGTCTCAAGCTCCTGTCAACCCAGATCTTGCTTCGGGAAGAGAGAAGCGTTTTCAGGACTTCGTGTGAAAGCGTAAGGACAATGCCATAGGCTGAATGGTGAAGGAAAATGTGGGTCGAATGCGACCACCAACTAACAAGTTGTCCCCTAGGGAGGTGTGTGTCTGGAAATGGGAGGAAGCGTAAGGAACGAGCTGTACACTTAAGTCTAAGAGACAATGCTGTGGAGGAGCGGTCCTTCGACTCCCCGCCTCCTTTCCTAAGGATCGAAGCAGCTTGACGCCGAGTGTGAACGGAAGCAGAGGAAAAGCCTGCTATACCTTACTCGGGGAACCACTTTGTATGGAGGGCTTCTCTCAATGAACACCACGGCTCACGACGCTAGAAGGGTTTTCAAACGTACGTGAGTTCGCCAAAGGAAAGCCACAGACTACACTGTGCGAAACAAGTCTGTGTCAAACCGCGCCTTCGAGCTTCCATCTGGCTTCACGGGGAAAACCTAGTCACAACATGAACGTGTGGAGCCCTAAACAGGCGGCGTGCACGTCGGTCTGAAGAAACACCACTGCAGAGAAACCGTGTTTCTCCCAACCTCTTCCCTGAAAATGGTAGTCTATTCCAAGGTAAGTGTGACAGCGCAAGGCATGTGCCCCATGCCTGCGCCACGGAAATAAGGAGTGGAGATTGTCTCTCCCGGTTCAAACCTTGTTCCGTGAGAAATGTTTTCAAGAGTACGAGAGAGAGCAGAGGGAAAAGGTCATGCCTTTAAGTCTGAGAAGGAAACCCTGGAAAGCCGTACGCCTACGTATGAGCGGCATTCTGGCGCGAACGTGTGAAGGCATAAAGAATGTGTCCTGGGACGGTGCTTGACAAACCCCTTGTGAAGAAGTCTTCCCTCAGCTATCATATGGTTTCAGGAAGATAAAAGTGTTTTCCGCCGTGGGCGCGAAGGCACGAGGGACGTGCCCTAGAGTGAGCTGTCCGTTTCGAATGTGCCGCCCGTCGTTCCACGAAGAAGGGTGAGTATGGAAATGTATGATGTGAGGAAGCATAGGGAAGATTGCCTACGGGTGTTTAACTCTAAGGACAAATCTAGAGGGTTGCCGTCCGTCGACGACCAGCTCTTTCCCTACGGATGGAAGCGCCGTGTTAAAGCTTAGGGCGAGAGAAAAGAGACGCAATGCGAGATACACCACAGTGGGGAACACGTTGTGTGGAGGGCTTCTCTCCACCAAAGTCTTGGGTCACGAATTTGGAAGGGCCTTCAAATGTACGTGAGCTAGCGTCAGCAGAGCCTTCCACTGAACTCAGAGAAACGAGGCCGCGTCAAACATGATTTCGTGCTAACCCCTTGGTTCGCGAAGCGCGAAGCCTTTTGAGATATGTGTGTGAGGGTCTTGCACTCACCTCTCAAGAAACAAAACGGTAGAGCAATAGTCTTCCCACTACCATCTACAGGGAAGAAGACGGAGGAAATGTCCCACGTTAAAAGTGAAGGCGCAAGTTACTGTGCCATAGAGCCCTGCTTGGGAAAGAACTTGTGTCGAAAGCTTCTCCCAACTCAGATCTTGTTTCGGGAAGATAGAAGCGCTGTCGGTACTTTGTGTGAAAACACAAGGAAAATGCCACACGCTGAATTGTGAAGAGAAATGTGGGTCGAACGTGACCACCAACACACTCGTTGTCCCCTAGAGAGGTGTGTGTCTGGAAGTGGGAGGAAGCGTAACGGACGTGCTATACACTTAACTCCAAGAAACAACGCTGTGGAGGTGCGGTCCTTCGACTGCCCTTCTTCTTTGCTAAGGAACGAAGCGGCTTGAAGCCAAGTGTGAAAGGAAACGGAGGGCAAGGAAGGGTGATATGCCTCACTCGCGGCACAACTTCTGATGGAGGGCTTTTCTCAACGAACACCATGTGTCACGAAGATAGAAGGGTTTGCGAAAGTATGTGACTTCGCCAAAGGAAAGGCATACACGAATCTCGGCGAACCACGTCTGTGTCGATCGCGACTTCGAGCTTCCATCTGGGTTCCCGAGGAACCCATAGTCACATAATGTATGTGTTGTATCCTACTGCAGAAACACCACTGCAGAGAAACCGTGCGTCTACTATCACCTTCCCTGAAACTGGTAGACTTTTGCAATGGAAGTGGGAAATCGCAAGGAATGTGCCCCGTGCCTGTGCCACGGAAGTAACTAGTGTAAATGTCTGTCGCGATTGGAATCCTGTTCCGTGAGAAGCGTTTCCAAGAGTATGAGAGAGAGCAGATGGAAAAGGTCATGGTTTGAAGCGTGAGAAGGAGACCCGTCAGGAAAGCCATACACGTAAGTCGGGGAAGCACTTTCGCGTGACATGGTGAAGGCATCTAGAATGTGCCCTGTGACGGTGCTCGAGAAACCACTTGTGAAGAAGGCTTCCCTCAACTGCCGTATCGTTTCCGTAGGAGGAAACTGTTTTCCGTAGTGGGTGTGAAGGCATAAGGGACGTAGACGAGACTTCGCTCTCCGCTTCGAAGGTGCCTGCCGTCGTTACACGAAGAAGGATGTGTATGGAAATGGATGACTGCGGAAGCATAAGGAAGATGGCATGCGTTTGTTTAACTCTAAGAACAAGTCTCGAGGGTTCCCGTCCTTCGACTACCATCTCTTCTCGTAAGGATGCGAAGCCGCTCCTTAAACCTCGTGTGAACGAAAAGAGATGGAACGCGCGATACCGCACAGTGAGGAACACGTTGTGCGGAGGGTTTCTCTCCATTACGTCCTGTGTCATGGAGGTGGATGGGTCTTGCAATGTACGTGGGCTAGCCTCAGTAGCAGTAGTAGCCTGACACTGAATTCTGAGAAACAAGGCCATGTCAAACAGGCTTTCGCGCTAACATCGTGGTGCTTGAAGAAAGAAGCCTTTGGAGACATGTGCGTTGCTATATAAGGTAGGCGTCTTACACTCACCTCTCACGAAACCAAACTGTAGGGAACTAGTCTTTCCACTACCGCCTCCGGGGAAGAAGTTGGAAGAACTTTCCGACGTTCAAAGTGAAGGCACAAATGCTGGGCCGTCTACCACTGTTTGAGAGAGGAGTTGTGTCTCAAGCTCCTGTCAACCCAGATCTTGCTTCGGGAAGAGAGAAGCGTTTTCAGGACTTCGTGTGAAAGCGTAAGGACAATGCCATAGGCTGAATGGTGAAGGAAAATGTGGGTCGAATGCGACCACCAACTAACAAGTTGTCCCCTAGGGAGGTGTGTGTCTGGAAATGGGAGGAAGCGTAAGGAACGAGCTGTACACTTAAGTCTAAGAGACAATGCTGTGGAGGAGCCGTCCTTCGACTCCCCGCCTCCTTTCCTAAGGATCGAAGCAGCTTGACGCCGAGTGTGAACGGAAGCAGAGGAAAAGCCTGCTATACCTTACTCGGGGAACCACTTTGTATGGAGGGCTTCTCTCAATGAACACCACGGCTCACGACGCTAGAAGGGTTTTCAAACGTACGTGAGTTCGCCAAAGGAAAGCCACAGACTACACTGTGCGAAACAAGTCTGTGTCAAACCGCGCCTTCGAGCTTCCATCTGGCTTCACGGGGAAAACCTAGTCACAACATGAACGTGTGGAGCCCTAAACAGGCGGCGTGCACGTCGGTCTGAAGAAACACCACTGCAGAGAAACCGTGTTTCTCCCAACCTCTTCCCTGAAAATGGTAGTCTATTCCAAGGTAAGTGTGACAGCGCAAGGCATGTGCCCCATGCCTGCGCCACGGAAATAAGGAGTGGAGATTGTCTCTCCCGGTTCAAACCTTGTTCCGTGAGAAATGTTTTCAAGAGTACGAGAGAGAGCAGAGGGAAAAGGTCATGCCTTTAAGTCTGAGAAGGAAACCCTGGAAAGCCGTACGCCTACGTATGAGCGGCATTCTGGCGCGAACGTGTGAAGGCATAAAGAATGTGTCCTGGGACGGTGCTTGACAAACCCCTTGTGAAGAAGTCTTCCCTCAGCTATCATATGGTTTCAGGAAGATAAAAGTGTTTTCCGCCGTGGGCGCGAAGGCACGAGGGACGTGCCCTAGAGTGAGCTGTCCGTTTCGAATGTGCCGCCCGTCGTTCCACGAAGAAGGGTGAGTATGGAAATGTATGATGTGAGGAAGCATAGGGAAGATTGCCTACGGGTGTTTAACTCTAAGGACAAATCTAGAGGGTTGCCGTCCGTCGACGACCAGCTCTTTCCGTACGGATGGAAGCGCCGTGTTAAAGCTTAGGGCGAGAGAAAAGAGACGGAATGCGAGATACACCACAGTGGGGAACACGTTGTGTGGAGGGCTTCTCTCCACCAAAGTCTTGGGTCACGAATTTGGAAGGGCCTTCAAATGTACGTGAGCTAGCGTCAGCAGAGCCTTCCACTGAACTCAGAGAAACGAGGCCGCGTCAAACATGATTTCGTGCTAACCCCTTGGTTCGCGAAGCGCGAAGCCTTTTGAGATATGTGTGTGAGGGTCTTGCACTCACCTCTCAAGAAACAAAACGGTAGAGCAATAGTCTTCCCACTACCATCTACAGGGAAGAAGACGGAGGAAATGTCCCACGTTAAAAGTGAAGGCGCAAGTTACTGTGCCATAGAGCCCTGCTTGGGAAAGAACTTGTGTCGAAAGCTTCTCCCAACTCAGATCTTGTTTCGGGAAGATAGAAGCGCTGTCGGTACTTTGTGTGAAAACACAAGGAAAATGCCACACGCTGAATTGTGAAGAGAAATGTGGGTCGAACGTGACCACCAACACACTCGTTGTCCCCTAGAGAGGTGTGTGTCTGGAAGTGGGAGGAAGCGTAACGGACGTGCTATACACTTAACTCCAAGAAACAACGCTGTGGAGGTGCGGTCCTTCGACTGCCCTTCTTCTTTGCTAAGGAACGAAGCGGCTTGAAGCCAAGTGTGAAAGGAAACGGAGGGCAAGGAAGGGTGATATGCCTCACTCGCGGCACAACTTCTGATGGAGGGCTTTTCTCAACGAACACCATGTGTCACGAAGATAGAAGGGTTTGCGAAAGTATGTGACTTCGCCAAAGGAAAGGCATACACGAATCTCGGCGAACCACGTCTGTGTCGATCGCGACTTCGAGCTTCCATCTGGGTTCCCGAGGAACCCATAGTCACATAATGTATGTGTTGTATCCTACTGCAGAAACACCACTGCAGAGAAACCGTGCGTCTACTATCACCTTCCCTGAAACTGGTAGACTTTTGCAATGGAAGTGGGAAATCGCAAGGAATGTGCCCCGTGCCTGTGCCACGGAAGTAACTAGTGTCAATGTCTGTCGCGATTGGAATCCTGTTCCGTGAGAAGCGTTTCCAAGAGTATGAGAGAGAGCAGATGGAAAAGGTCATGGTTTGAAGCGTGAGAAGGAGACCCGTCAGGAAAGCCATACACGTAAGTCGGGGAAGCACTTTCGCGTGACATGGTGAAGGCATCTAGAATGTGCCCTGTGACGGTGCTCGAGAAACCACTTGTGAAGAAGGCTTCCCTCAACTGCCGTATCGTTTCCGTAGGAGGAAACTGTTTTCCGTAGTGGGTGTGAAGGCATAAGGGACGTAGACGAGACTTCGCTCTCCGCTTCGAAGGTGCCTGCCGTCGTTACACGAAGAAGGATGTGTATGGAAATGGATGACTGCGGAAGCATAAGGAAGATGGCATGCGTTTGTTTAACTCTAAGAACAAGTCTCGAGGGTTCCCGTCCTTCGACTACCATCTCTTCTCGTAAGGATGCGAAGCCGCTCCTTAAACCTCGTGTGAACGAAAAGAGATGGAACGCGCGATACCGCACAGTGAGGAACACGTTGTGCGGAGGGTTTCTCTCCATTACGTCCTGTGTCATGGAGGTGGATGGGTCTTGCAATGTACGTGGGCTAGCCTCAGTAGCAGTAGTAGCCTGACACTGAATTCTGAGAAACAAGGCCATGTCAAACAGGCTTTCGCGCTAACATCGTGGTGCTTGAAGAAAGAAGCCTTTGGAGACATGTGCGTTGCTATATAAGGTAGGCGTCTTACACTCACCTCTCACGAAACCAAACTGTAGGGAACTAGTCTTTCCACTACCGCCTCCGGGGAAGAAGTTGGAAGAACTTTCCGACGTTCAAAGTGAAGGCACAAATGCTGGGCCGTCTACCACTGTTTGAGAGAGGAGTTGTGTCTCAAGCTCCTGTCAACCCAGATCTTGCTTCGGGAAGAGAGAAGCGTTTTCAGGACTTCGTGTGAAAGCGTAAGGACAATGCCATAGGCTGAATGGTGAAGGAAAATGTGGGTCGAATGCGACCACCAACTAACAAGTTGTCCCCTAGGGAGGTGTGTGTCTGGAAATGGGAGGAAGCGTAAGGAACGAGCTGTACACTTAAGTCTAAGAGACAATGCTGTGGAGGAGCGGTCCTTCGACTCCCCGCCTCCTTTCCTAAGGATCGAAGCAGCTTGACGCCGAGTGTGAACGGAAGCAGAGGAAAAGCCTGCTATACCTTACTCGGGGAACCACTTTGTATGGAGGGCTTCTCTCAATGAACACCACGGCTCACGACGCTAGAAGGGTTTTCAAACGTACGTGAGTTCGCCAAAGGAAAGCCACAGACTACACTGTGCGAAACAAGTCTGTGTCAAACCGCGCCTTCGAGCTTCCATCTGGCTTCACGGGGAAAACCTAGTCACAACATGAACGTGTGGAGCCCTAAACAGGCGGCGTGCACGTCGGTCTGAAGAAACACCACTGCAGAGAAACCGTGTTTCTCCCAACCTCTTCCCTGAAAATGGTAGTCTATTCCAAGGTAAGTGTGACAGCGCAAGGCATGTGCCCCATGCCTGCGCCACGGAAATAAGGAGTGGAGATTGTCTCTCCCGGTTCAAACCTTGTTCCGTGAGAAATGTTTTCAAGAGTACGAGAGAGAGCAGAGGGAAAAGGTCATGCCTTTAAGTCTGAGAAGGAAACCCTGGAAAGCCGTACGCCTACGTATGAGCGGCATTCTGGCGCGAACGTGTGAAGGCATAAAGAATGTGTCCTGGGACGGTGCTTGACAAACCCCTTGTGAAGAAGTCTTCCCTCAGCTATCATATGGTTTCAGGAAGATAAAAGTGTTTTCCGCCGTGGGCGCGAAGGCACGAGGGACGTGCCCTAGAGTGAGCTGTCCGTTTCGAATGTGCCGCCCGTCGTTCCACGAAGAAGGGTGAGTATGGAAATGTATGATGTGAGGAAGCATAGGGAAGATTGCCTACGGGTGTTTAACTCTAAGGACAAATCTAGAGGGTTGCCGTCCGTCGACGACCAGCTCTTTCCCTACGGATGGAAGCGCCGTGTTAAAGCTTAGGGCGAGAGAAAAGAGACGGAATGCGAGATACACCACAGTGGGGAACACGTTGTGTGGAGGGCTTCTCTCCACCAAAGTCTTGGGTCACGAATTTGGAAGGGCCTTCAAATGTACGTGAGCTAGCGTCAGCAGAGCCTTCCACTGAACTCAGAGAAACGAGGCCGCGTCAAACATGATTTCGTGCTAACCCCTTGGTTCGCGAAGCGCGAAGCCTTTTGAGATATGTGTGTGAGGGTCTTGCACTCACCTCTCAAGAAACAAAACGGTAGAGCAATAGTCTTCCCACTACCATCTACAGGGAAGAAGACGGAGGAAATGTCCCACGTTAAAAGTGAAGGCGCAAGTTACTGTGCCATAGAGCCCTGCTTGGGAAAGAACTTGTGTCGAAAGCTTCGCCCAACTCAGATCTTGTTTCGGGAAGATAGAAGCGCTGTCGGTACTTTGTGTGAAAACACAAGGAAAATGCCACACGCTGAATTGTGAAGAGAAATGTGGGTCGAACGTGACCACCAACACACTCGTTGTCCCCTAGAGAGGTGTGTGTCTGGAAGTGGGAGGAAGCGTAACGGACGTGCTATACACTTAACTCCAAGAAACAACGCTGTGGAGGTGCGGTCCTTCGACTGCCCTTCTTCTTTGCTAAGGAACGAAGCGGCTTGAAGCCAAGTGTGAAAGGAAACGGAGGGCAAGGAAGGGTGATATGCCTCACTCGCGGCACAACTTCTGATGGAGGGCTTTTCTCAACGAACACCATGTGTCACGAAGATAGAAGGGTTTGCGAAAGTATGTGACTTCGCCAAAGGAAAGGCATACACGAATCTCGGCGAACCACGTCTGTGTCGATCGCGACTTCGAGCTTCCATCTGGGTTCCCGAGGAACCCATAGTCACATAATGTATGTGTTGTATCCTACTGCAGAAACACCACTGCAGAGAAACCGTGCGTCTACTATCACCTTCCCTGAAACTGGTAGACTTTTGCAATGGAAGTGGGAAATCGCAAGGAATGTGCCCCGTGCCTGTGCCACGGAAGTAACTAGTGTAAATGTCTGTCGCGATTGGAATCCTGTTCCGTGAGAAGCGTTTCCAAGAGTATGAGAGAGAGCAGATGGAAAAGGTCATGGTTTGAAGCGTGAGAAGGAGACCCGTCAGGAAAGCCATACACGTAAGTCGGGGAAGCACTTTCGCGTGACATGGTGAAGGCATCTAGAATGTGCCCTGTGACGGTGCTCGAGAAACCACTTGTGAAGAAGGCTTCCCTCAACTGCCGTATCGTTTCCGTAGGAGGAAACTGTTTTCCGTAGTGGGTGTGAAGGCATAAGGGACGTAGACGAGACTTCGCTCTCCGCTTCGAAGGTGCCTGCCGTCGTTACACGAAGAAGGATGTGTATGGAAATGGATGACTGCGGAAGCATAAGGAAGATGGCATGCGTTTGTTTAACTCTAAGAACAAGTCTCGAGGGTTCCCGTCCTTCGACTACCATCTCTTCTCGTAAGGATGCGAAGCCGCTCCTTAAACCTCGTGTGAACGAAAAGAGATGGAACGCGCGATACCGCACAGTGAGGAACACGTTGTGCGGAGGGTTTCTCTCCATTACGTCCTGTGTCATGGAGGTGGATGGGTCTTGCAATGTACGTGGGCTAGCCTCAGTAGCAGTAGTAGCCTGACACTGAATTCTGAGAAACAAGGCCATGTCAAACAGGCTTTCGCGCTAACATCGTGGTGCTTGAAGAAAGAAGCCTTTGGAGACATGTGCGTTGCTATATAAGGTAGGCGTCTTACACTCACCTCTCACGAAACCAAACTGTAGGGAACTAGTCTTTCCACTACCGCCTCCGGGGAAGAAGTTGGAAGAACTTTCCGACGTTCAAAGTGAAGGCACAAATGCTGGGCCGTCTACCACTGTTTGAGAGAGGAGTTGTGTCTCAAGCTCCTGTCAACCCAGATCTTGCTTCGGGAAGAGAGAAGCGTTTTCAGGACTTCGTGTGAAAGCGTAAGGACAATGCCATAGGCTGAATGGTGAAGGAAAATGTGGGTCGAATGCGACCACCAACTAACAAGTTGTCCCCTAGGGAGGTGTGTGTCTGGAAATGGGAGGAAGCGTAAGGAACGAGCTGTACACTTAAGTCTAAGAGACAATGCTGTGGAGGAGCGGTCCTTCGACTCCCCGCCTCCTTTCCTAAGGATCGAAGCAGCTTGACGCCGAGTGTGAACGGAAGCAGAGGAAAAGCCTGCTATACCTTACTCGGGGAACCACTTTGTATGGAGGGCTTCTCTCAATGAACACCACGGCTCACGACGCTAGAAGGGTTTTCAAACGTACGTGAGTTCGCCAAAGGAAAGCCACAGACTACACTGTGCGAAACAAGTCTGTGTCAAACCGCGCCTTCGAGCTTCCATCTGGCTTCACGGGGAAAACCTAGTCACAACATGAACGTGTGGAGCCCTAAACAGGCGGCGTGCACGTCGGTCTGAAGAAACACCACTGCAGAGAAACCGTGTTTCTCCCAACCTCTTCCCTGAAAATGGTAGTCTATTCCAAGGTAAGTGTGACAGCGCAAGGCATGTGCCCCATGCCTGCGCCACGGAAATAAGGAGTGGAGATTGTCTCTCCCGGTTCAAACCTTGTTCCGTGAGAAATGTTTTCAAGAGTACGAGAGAGAGCAGAGGGAAAAGGTCATGCCTTTAAGTCTGAGAAGGAAACCCTGGAAAGCCGTACGCCTACGTATGAGCGGCATTCTGGCGCGAACGTGTGAAGGCATAAAGAATGTGTCCTGGGACGGTGCTTGACAAACCCCTTGTGAAGAAGTCTTCCCTCAGCTATCATATGGTTTCAGGAAGATAAAAGTGTTTTCCGCCGTGGGCGCGAAGGCACGAGGGACGTGCCCTAGAGTGAGCTGTCCGTTTCGAATGTGCCGCCCGTCGTTCCACGAAGAAGGGTGAGTATGGAAATGTATGATGTGAGGAAGCATAGGGAAGATTGCCTACGGGTGTTTAACTCTAAGGACAAATCTAGAGGGTTGCCGTCCGTCGACGACCAGCTCTTTCCGTACGGATGGAAGCGCCGTGTTAAAGCTTAGGGCGAGAGAAAAGAGACGGAATGCGAGATACACCACAGTGGGGAACACGTTGTGTGGAGGGCTTCTCTCCACCAAAGTCTTGGGTCACGAATTTGGAAGGGCCTTCAAATGTACGTGAGCTAGCGTCAGCAGAGCCTTCCACTGAACTCAGAGAAACGAGGCCGCGTCAAACATGATTTCGTGCTAACCCCTTGGTTCGCGAAGCGCGAAGCCTTTTGAGATATGTGTGTGAGGGTCTTGCACTCACCTCTCAAGAAACAAAACGGTAGAGCAATAGTCTTCCCACTACCATCTACAGGGAAGAAGACGGAGGAAATGTCCCACGTTAAAAGTGAAGGCGCAAGTTACTCTGCCATAGAGCCCTGCTTGGGAAAGAACTTGTGTCGAAAGCTTCTCCCAACTCAGATCTTGTTTCGGGAAGATAGAAGCGCTGTCGGTACTTTGTGTGAAAACACAAGGAAAATGCCACACGCTGAATTGTGAAGAGAAATGTGGGTCGAACGTGACCACCAACACACTCGTTGTCCCCTAGAGAGGTGTGTGTCTGGAAGTGGGAGGAAGCGTAACGGACGTGCTATACACTTAACTCCAAGAAACAACGCTGTGGAGGTGCGGTCCTTCGACTGCCCTTCTTCTTTGCTAAGGAACGAAGCGGCTTGAAGCCAAGTGTGAAAGGAAACGGAGGGCAAGGAAGGGTGATATACCTCACTCGCGGCACAACTTCTGATGGAGGGCTTTTCTCAACGAACACCATGTGTCACGAAGATAGAAGGGTTTGCGAAAGTATGTGACTTCGCCAAAGGAAAGGCATACACGAATCTCGGCGAACCACGTCTGTGTCGATCGCGACTTCGAGCTTCCATCTGGGTTCCCGAGGAACCCATAGTCACATAATGTATGTGTTGTATCCTACTGCAGAAACACCACTGCAGAGAAACCGTGCGTCTACTATCACCTTCCCTGAAACTGGTAGACTTTTGCAATGGAAGTGGGAAATCGCAAGGAATGTGCCCCGTGCCTGTGCCACGGAAGTAACTAGTGTAAATGTCTGTCGCGATTGGAATCCTGTTCCGTGAGAAGCGTTTCCAAGAGTATGAGAGAGAGCAGATGGAAAAGGTCATGGTTTGAAGCGTGAGAAGGAGACCCGTCAGGAAAGCCATACACGTAAGTCGGGGAAGCACTTTCGCGTGACATGGTGAAGGCATCTAGAATGTGCCCTGTGACGGTGCTCGAGAAACCACTTGTGAAGAAGGCTTCCCTCAACTGCCGTATCGTTTCCGTAGGAGGAAACTGTTTTCCGTAGTGGGTGTGAAGGCATAAGGGACGTAGACGAGACTTCGCTCTCCGCTTCGAAGGTGCCTGCCGTCGTTACACGAAGAAGGATGTGTATGGAAATGGATGACTGCGGAAGCATAAGGAAGATGGCATGCGTTTGTTTAACTCTAAGAACAAGTCTCGAGGGTTCCCGTCCTTCGACTACCATCTCTTCTCGTAAGGATGCGAAGCCGCTCCTTAAACCTCGTGTGAACGAAAAGAGATGGAACGCGCGATACCGCACAGTGAGGAACACGTTGTGCGGAGGGTTTCTCTCCATTACGTCCTGTGTCATGGAGGTGGATGGGTCTTGCAATGTACGTGGGCTAGCCTCAGTAGCAGTAGTAGCCTGACACTGAATTCTGAGAAACAAGGCCATGTCAAACAGGCTTTCGCGCTAACATCGTGGTGCTTGAAGAAAGAAGCCTTTGGAGACATGTGCGTTGCTATATAAGGTAGGCGTCTTACACTCACCTCTCACGAAACCAAACTGTAGGGAACTAGTCTTTCCACTACCGCCTCCGGGGAAGAAGTTGGAAGAACTTTCCGACGTTCAAAGTGAAGGCACAAATGCTGGGCCGTCTACCACTGTTTGAGAGAGGAGTTGTGTCTCAAGCTCCTGTCAACCCAGATCTTGCTTCGGGAAGAGAGAAGCGTTTTCAGGACTTCGTGTGAAAGCGTAAGGACAATGCCATAGGCTGAATGGTGAAGGAAAATGTGGGTCGAATGCGACCACCAACTAACAAGTTGTCCCCTAGGGAGGTGTGTGTCTGGAAATGGGAGGAAGCGTAAGGAACGAGCTGTACACTTAAGTCTAAGAGACAATGCTGTGGAGGAGCGGTCCTTCGACTCCCCGCCTCCTTTCCTAAGGATCGAAGCAGCTTGACGCCGAGTGTGAACGGAAGCAGAGGAAAAGCCTGCTATACCTTACTCGGGGAACCACTTTGTATGGAGGGCTTCTCTCAATGAACACCACGGCTCACGACGCTAGAAGGGTTTTCAAACGTACGTGAGTTCGCCAAAGGAAAGCCACAGACTACACTGTGCGAAACAAGTCTGTGTCAAACCGCGCCTTCGAGCTTCCATCTGGCTTCACGGGGAAAACCTAGTCACAACATGAACGTGTGGAGCCCTAAACAGGCGGCGTGCACGTCGGTCTGAAGAAACACCACTGCAGAGAAACCGTGTTTCTCCCAACCTCTTCCCTGAAAATGGTAGTCTATTCCAAGGTAAGTGTGACAGCGCAAGGCATGTGCCCCATGCCTGCGCCACGGAAATAAGGAGTGGAGATTGTCTCTCCCGGTTCAAACCTTGTTCCGTGAGAAATGTTTTCAAGAGTACGAGAGAGAGCAGAGGGAAAAGGTCATGCCTTTAAGTCTGAGAAGGAAACCCTGGAAAGCCGTACGCCTACGTATGAGCGGCATTCTGGCGCGAACGTGTGAAGGCATAAAGAATGTGTCCTGGGACGGTGCTTGACAAACCCCTTGTGAAGAAGTCTTCCCTCAGCTATCATATGGTTTCAGGAAGATAAAAGTGTTTTCCGCCGTGGGCGCGAAGGCACGAGGGACGTGCCCTAGAGTGAGCTGTCCGTTTCGAATGTGCCGCCCGTCGTTCCACGAAGAAGGGTGAGTATGGAAATGTATGATGTGAGGAAGCATAGGGAAGATTGCCTACGGGTGTTTAACTCTAAGGACAAATCTAGAGGGTTGCCGTCCGTCGACGACCAGCTCTTTCCCTACGGATGGAAGCGCCGTGTTAAAGCTTAGGGCGAGAGAAAAGAGACGGAATGCGAGATACACCACAGTGGGGAACACGTTGTGTGGAGGGCTTCTCTCCACCAAAGTCTTGGGTCACGAATTTGGAAGGGCCTTCAAATGTACGTGAGCTAGCGTCAGCAGAGCCTTCCACTGAACTCAGAGAAACGAGGCCGCGTCAAACATGATTTCGTGCTAACCCCTTGGTTCGCGAAGCGCGAAGCCTTTTGAGATATGTGTGTGAGGGTCTTGCACTCACCTCTCAAGAAACAAAACGGTAGAGCAATAGTCTTCCCACTACCATCTACAGGGAAGAAGACGGAGGAAATGTCCCACGTTAAAAGTGAAGGCGCAAGTTACTCTGCCATAGAGCCCTGCTTGGGAAAGAACTTGTGTCGAAAGCTTCTCCCAACTCAGATCTTGTTTCGGGAAGATAGAAGCGCTGTCGGTACTTTGTGTGAAAACACAAGGAAAATGCCACACGCTGAATTGTGAAGAGAAATGTGGGTCGAACGTGACCACCAACACACTCGTTGTCCCCTAGAGAGGTGTGTGTCTGGAAGTGGGAGGAAGCGTAACGGACGTGCTATACACTTAACTCCAAGAAACAACGCTGTGGAGGTGCGGTCCTTCGACTGCCCTTCTTCTTTGCTAAGGAACGAAGCGGCTTGAAGCCAAGTGTGAAAGGAAACGGAGGGCAAGGAAGGGTGATATGCCTCACTCGCGGCACAACTTCTGATGGAGGGCTTTTCTCAACGAACACCATGTGTCACGAAGATAGAAGGGTTTGCGAAAGTATGTGACTTCGCCAAAGGAAAGGCATACACGAATCTCGGCGAACCACGTCTGTGTCGATCGCGACTTCGAGCTTCCATCTGGGTTCCCGAGGAACCCATAGTCACATAATGTATGTGTTGTATCCTACTGCAGAAACACCACTGCAGAGAAACCGTGCGTCTACTATCACCTTCCCTGAAACTGGTAGACTTTTGCAATGGAAGTGGGAAATCGCAAGGAATGTGCCCCGTGCCTGTGCCACGGAAGTAACTAGTGTAAATGTCTGTCGCGATTGGAATCCTGTTCCGTGAGAAGCGTTTCCAAGAGTATGAGAGAGAGCAGATGGAAAAGGTCATGGTTTGAAGCGTGAGAAGGAGACCCGTCAGGAAAGCCATACACGTAAGTCGGGGAAGCACTTTCGCGTGACATGGTGAAGGCATCTAGAATGTGCCCTGTGACGGTGCTCGAGAAACCACTTGTGAAGAAGGCTTCCCTCAACTGCCGTATCGTTTCCGTAGGAGGAAACTGTTTTCCGTAGTGGGTGTGAAGGCATAAGGGACGTAGACGAGACTTCGCTCTCCGCTTCGAAGGTGCCTGCCGTCGTTACACGAAGAAGGATGTGTATGGAAATGGATGACTGCGGAAGCATAAGGAAGATGGCATGCGTTTGTTTAACTCTAAGAACAAGTCTCGAGGGTTCCCGTCCTTCGACTACCATCTCTTCTCGTAAGGATGCGAAGCCGCTCCTTAAACCTCGTGTGAACGAAAAGAGATGGAACGCGCGATACCGCACAGTGAGGAACACGTTGTGCGGAGGGTTTCTCTCCATTACGTCCTGTGTCATGGAGGTGGATGGGTCTTGCAATGTACGTGGGCTAGCCTCAGTAGCAGTAGTAGCCTGACACTGAATTCTGAGAAACAAGGCCATGTCAAACAGGCTTTCGCGCTAACATCGTGGTGCTTGAAGAAAGAAGCCTTTGGAGACATGTGCGTTGCTATATAAGGTAGGCGTCTTACACTCACCTCTCACGAAACCAAACTGTAGGGAACTAGTCTTTCCACTACCGCCTCCGGGGAAGAAGTTGGAAGAACTTTCCGACGTTCAAAGTGAAGGCACAAATGCTGGGCCGTCTACCACTGTTTGAGAGAGGAGTTGTGTCTCAAGCTCCTGTCAACCCAGATCTTGCTTCGGGAAGAGAGAAGCGTTTTCAGGACTTCGTGTGAAAGCGTAAGGACAATGCCATAGGCTGAATGGTGAAGGAAAATGTGGGTCGAATGCGACCACCAACTAACAAGTTGTCCCCTAGGGAGGTGTGTGTCTGGAAATGGGAGGAAGCGTAAGGAACGAGCTGTACACTTAAGTCTAAGAGACAATGCTGTGGAGGAGCGGTCCTTCGACTCCCCGCCTCCTTTCCTAAGGATCGAAGCAGCTTGACGCCGAGTGTGAACGGAAGCAGAGGAAAAGCCTGCTATACCTTACTCGGGGAACCACTTTGTATGGAGGGCTTCTCTCAATGAACACCACGGCTCACGACGCTAGAAGGGTTTTCAAACGTACGTGAGTTCGCCAAAGGAAAGCCACAGACTACACTGTGCGAAACAAGTCTGTGTCAAACCGCGCCTTCGAGCTTCCATCTGGCTTCACGGGGAAAACCTAGTCACAACATGAACGTGTGGAGCCCTAAACAGGCGGCGTGCACGTCGGTCTGAAGAAACACCACTGCAGAGAAACCGTGTTTCTCCCAACCTCTTCCCTGAAAATGGTAGTCTATTCCAAGGTAAGTGTGACAGCGCAAGGCATGTGCCCCATGCCTGCGCCACGGAAATAAGGAGTGGAGATTGTCTCTCCCGGTTCAAACCTTGTTCCGTGAGAAATGTTTTCAAGAGTACGAGAGAGAGCAGAGGGAAAAGGTCATGCCTTTAAGTCTGAGAAGGAAACCCTGGAAAGCCGTACGCCTACGTATGAGCGGCATTCTGGCGCGAACGTGTGAAGGCATAAAGAATGTGTCCTGGGACGGTGCTTGACAAACCCCTTGTGAAGAAGTCTTCCCTCAGCTATCATATGGTTTCAGGAAGATAAAAGTGTTTTCCGCCGTGGGCGTGAAGGCACGAGGGACGTGCCCTAGAGTGAGCTGTCCGTTTCGAATGTGCCGCCCGTCGTTCCACGAAGAAGGGTGAGTATGGAAATGTATGATGTGAGGAAGCATAGGGAAGATTGCCTACGGGTGTTTAACTCTAAGGACAAATCTAGAGGGTTGCCGTCCGTCGACGACCAGCTCTTTCCCTACGGATGGAAGCGCCGTGTTAAAGCTTAGGGCGAGAGAAAAGAGACGGAATGCGAGATACACCACAGTGGGGAACACGTTGTGTGGAGGGCTTCTCTCCACCAAAGTCTTGGGTCACGAATTTGGAAGGGCCTTCAAATGTACGTGAGCTAGCGTCAGCAGAGCCTTCCACTGAACTCAGAGAAACGAGGCCGCGTCAAACATGATTTCGTGCTAACCCCTTGGTTCGCGAAGCGCGAAGCCTTTTGAGATATGTGTGTGAGGGTCTTGCACTCACCTCTCAAGAAACAAAACGGTAGAGCAATAGTCTTCCCACTACCATCTACAGGGAAGAAGACGGAGGAAATGTCCCACGTTAAAAGTGAAGGCGCAAGTTACTCTGCCATAGAGCCCTGCTTGGGAAAGAACTTGTGTCGAAAGCTTCTCCCAACTCAGATCTTGTTTCGGGAAGATAGAAGCGCTGTCGGTACTTTGTGTGAAAACACAAGGAAAATGCCACACGCTGAATTGTGAAGAGAAATGTGGGTCGAACGTGACCACCAACACACTCGTTGTCCCCTAGAGAGGTGTGTGTCTGGAAGTGGGAGGAAGCGTAACGGACGTGCTATACACTTAACTCCAAGAAACAACGCTGTGGAGGTGCGGTCCTTCGACTGCCCTTCTTCTTTGCTAAGGAACGAAGCGGCTTGAAGCCAAGTGTGAAAGGAAACGGAGGGCAAGGAAGGGTGATATGCCTCACTCGCGGCACAACTTCTGATGGAGGGCTTTTCTCAACGAACACCATGTGTCACGAAGATAGAAGGGTTTGCGAAAGTATGTGACTTCGCCAAAGGAAAGGCATACACGAATCTCGGCGAACCACGTCTGTGTCGATCGCGACTTCGAGCTTCCATCTGGGTTCCCGAGGAACCCATAGTCACATAATGTATGTGTTGTATCCTACTGCAGAAACACCACTGCAGAGAAACCGTGCGTCTACTATCACCTTCCCTGAAACTGGTAGACTTTTGCAATGGAAGTGGGAAATCGCAAGGAATGTGCCCCGTGCCTGTGCCACGGAAGTAACTAGTGTAAATGTCTGTCGCGATTGGAATCCTGTTCCGTGAGAAGCGTTTCCAAGAGTATGAGAGAGAGCAGATGGAAAAGGTCATGGTTTGAAGCGTGAGAAGGAGACCCGTCAGGAAAGCCATACACGTAAGTCGGGGAAGCACTTTCGCGTGACATGGTGAAGGCATCTAGAATGTGCCCTGTGACGGTGCTCGAGAAACCACTTGTGAAGAAGGCTTCCCTCAACTGCCGTATCGTTTCCGTAGGAGGAAACTGTTTTCCGTAGTGGGTGTGAAGGCATAAGGGACGTAGACGAGACTTCGCTCTCCGCTTCGAAGGTGCCTGCCGTCGTTACACGAAGAAGGATGTGTATGGAAATGGATGACTGCGGAAGCATAAGGAAGATGGCATGCGTTTGTTTAACTCTAAGAACAAGTCTCGAGGGTTCCCGTCCTTCGACTACCATCTCTTCTCGTAAGGATGCGAAGCCGCTCCTTAAACCTCGTGTGAACGAAAAGAGATGGAACGCGCGATACCGCACAGTGAGGAACACGTTGTGCGGAGGGTTTCTCTCCATTACGTCCTGTGTCATGGAGGTGGATGGGTCTTGCAATGTACGTGGGCTAGCCTCAGTAGCAGTAGTAGCCTGACACTGAATTCTGAGAAACAAGGCCATGTCAAACAGGCTTTCGCGCTAACATCGTGGTGCTTGAAGAAAGAAGCCTTTGGAGACATGTGCGTTGCTATATAAGGTAGGCGTCTTACACTCACCTCTCACGAAACCAAACTGTAGGGAACTAGTCTTTCCACTACCGCCTCCGGGGAAGAAGTTGGAAGAACTTTCCGACGTTCAAAGTGAAGGCACAAATGCTGGGCCGTCTACCACTGTTTGAGAGAGGAGTTGTGTCTCAAGCTCCTGTCAACCCAGATCTTGCTTCGGGAAGAGAGAAGCGTTTTCAGGACTTCGTGTGAAAGCGTAAGGACAATGCCATAGGCTGAATGGTGAAGGAAAATGTGGGTCGAATGCGACCACCAACTAACAAGTTGTCCCCTAGGGAGGTGTGTGTCTGGAAATGGGAGGAAGCGTAAGGAACGAGCTGTACACTTAAGTCTAAGAGACAATGCTGTGGAGGAGCGGTCCTTCGACTCCCCGCCTCCTTTCCTAAGGATCGAAGCAGCTTGACGCCGAGTGTGAACGGAAGCAGAGGAAAAGCCTGCTATACCTTACTCGGGGAACCACTTTGTATGGAGGGCTTCTCTCAATGAACACCACGGCTCACGACGCTAGAAGGGTTTTCAAACGTACGTGAGTTCGCCAAAGGAAAGCCACAGACTACACTGTGCGAAACAAGTCTGTGTCAAACCGCGCCTTCGAGCTTCCATCTGGCTTCACGGGGAAAACCTAGTCACAACATGAACGTGTGGAGCCCTAAACAGGCGGCGTGCACGTCGGTCTGAAGAAACACCACTGCAGAGAAACCGTGTTTCTCCCAACCTCTTCCCTGAAAATGGTAGTCTATTCCAAGGTAAGTGTGACAGCGCAAGGCATGTGCCCCATGCCTGCGCCACGGAAATAAGGAGTGGAGATTGTCTCTCCCGGTTCAAACCTTGTTCCGTGAGAAATGTTTTCAAGAGTACGAGAGAGAGCAGAGGGAAAAGGTCATGCCTTTAAGTCTGAGAAGGAAACCCTGGAAAGCCGTACGCCTACGTATGAGCGGCATTCTGGCGCGAACGTGTGAAGGCATAAAGAATGTGTCCTGGGACGGTGCTTGACAAACCCCTTGTGAAGAAGTCTTCCCTCAGCTATCATATGGTTTCAGGAAGATAAAAGTGTTTTCCGCCGTGGGCGCGAAGGCACGAGGGACGTGCCCTAGAGTGAGCTGTCCGTTTCGAATGTGCCGCCCGTCGTTCCACGAAGAAGGGTGAGTATGGAAATGTATGATGTGAGGAAGCATAGGGAAGATTGCCTACGGGTGTTTAACTCTAAGGACAAATCTAGAGGGTTGCCGTCCGTCGACGACCAGCTCTTTCCCTACGGATGGAAGCGCCGTGTTAAAGCTTAGGGCGAGAGAAAAGAGACGGAATGCGAGATACACCACAGTGGGGAACACGTTGTGTGGAGGGCTTCTCTCCACCAAAGTCTTGGGTCACGAATTTGGAAGGGCCTTCAAATGTACGTGAGCTAGCGTCAGCAGAGCCTTCCACTGAACTCAGAGAAACGAGGCCGCGTCAAACATGATTTCGTGCTAACCCCTTGGTTCGCGAAGCGCGAAGCCTTTTGAGATATGTGTGTGAGGGTCTTGCACTCACCTCTCAAGAAACAAAACGGTAGAGCAATAGTCTTCCCACTACCATCTACAGGGAAGAAGACGGAGGAAATGTCCCACGTTAAAAGTGAAGGCGCAAGTTACTGTGCCATAGAGCCCTGCTTGGGAAAGAACTTGTGTCGAAAGCTTCTCCCAACTCAGATCTTGTTTCGGGAAGATAGAAGCGCTGTCGGTACTTTGTGTGAAAACACAAGGAAAATGCCACACGCTGAATTGTGAAGAGAAATGTGGGTCGAACGTGACCACCAACACACTCGTTGTCCCCTAGAGAGGTGTGTGTCTGGAAGTGGGAGGAAGCGTAACGGACGTGCTATACACTTAACTCCAAGAAACAACGCTGTGGAGGTGCGGTCCTTCGACTGCCCTTCTTCTTTGCTAAGGAACGAAGCGGCTTGAAGCCAAGTGTGAAAGGAAACGGAGGGCAAGGAAGGGTGATATGCCTCACTCGCGGCACAACTTCTGATGGAGGGCTTTTCTCAACGAACACCATGTGTCACGAAGATAGAAGGGTTTGCGAAAGTATGTGACTTCGCCAAAGGAAAGGCATACACGAATCTCGGCGAACCACGTCTGTGTCGATCGCGACTTCGAGCTTCCATCTGGGTTCCCGAGGAACCCATAGTCACATAATGTATGTGTTGTATCCTACTGCAGAAACACCACTGCAGAGAAACCGTGCGTCTACTATCACCTTCCCTGAAACTGGTAGACTTTTGCAATGGAAGTGGGAAATCGCAAGGAATGTGCCCCGTGCCTGTGCCACGGAAGTAACTAGTGTCAATGTCTGTCGCGATTGGAATCCTGTTCCGTGAGAAGCGTTTCCAAGAGTATGAGAGAGAGCAGATGGAAAAGGTCATGGTTTGAAGCGTGAGAAGGAGACCCGTCAGGAAAGCCATACACGTAAGTCGGGGAAGCACTTTCGCGTGACATGGTGAAGGCATCTAGAATGTGCCCTGTGACGGTGCTCGAGAAACCACTTGTGAAGAAGGCTTCCCTCAACTGCCGTATCGTTTCCGTAGGAGGAAACTGTTTTCCGTAGTGGGTGTGAAGGCATAAGGGACGTAGACGAGACTTCGCTCTCCGCTTCGAAGGTGCCTGCCGTCGTTACACGAAGAAGGATGTGTATGGAAATGGATGACTGCGGAAGCATAAGGAAGATGGCATGCGTTTGTTTAACTCTAAGAACAAGTCTCGAGGGTTCCCGTCCTTCGACTACCATCTCTTCTCGTAAGGATGCGAAGCCGCTCCTTAAACCTCGTGTGAACGAAAAGAGATGGAACGCGCGATACCGCACAGTGAGGAACACGTTGTGCGGAGGGTTTCTCTCCATTACGTCCTGTGTCATGGAGGTGGATGGGTCTTGCAATGTACGTGGGCTAGCCTCAGTAGCAGTAGTAGCCTGACACTGAATTCTGAGAAACAAGGCCATGTCAAACAGGCTTTCGCGCTAACATCGTGGTGCTTGAAGAAAGAAGCCTTTGGAGACATGTGCGTTGCTATATAAGGTAGGCGTCTTACACTCACCTCTCACGAAACCAAACTGTAGGGAACTAGTCTTTCCACTACCGCCTCCGGGGAAGAAGTTGGAAGAACTTTCCGACGTTCAAAGTGAAGGCACAAATGCTGGGCCGTCTACCACTGTTTGAGAGAGGAGTTGTGTCTCAAGCTCCTGTCAACCCAGATCTTGCTTCGGGAAGAGAGAAGCGTTTTCAGGACTTCGTGTGAAAGCGTAAGGACAATGCCATAGGCTGAATGGTGAAGGAAAATGTGGGTCGAATGCGACCACCAACTAACAAGTTGTCCCCTAGGGAGGTGTGTGTCTGGAAATGGGAGGAAGCGTAAGGAACGAGCTGTACACTTAAGTCTAAGAGACAATGCTGTGGAGGAGCGGTCCTTCGACTCCCCGCCTCCTTTCCTAAGGATCGAAGCAGCTTGACGCCGAGTGTGAACGGAAGCAGAGGAAAAGCCTGCTATACCTTACTCGGGGAACCACTTTGTATGGAGGGCTTCTCTCAATGAACACCACGGCTCACGACGCTAGAAGGGTTTTCAAACGTACGTGAGTTCGCCAAAGGAAAGCCACAGACTACACTGTGCGAAACAAGTCTGTGTCAAACCGCGCCTTCGAGCTTCCATCTGGCTTCACGGGGAAAACCTAGTCACAACATGAACGTGTGGAGCCCTAAACAGGCGGCGTGCACGTCGGTCTGAAGAAACACCACTGCAGAGAAACCGTGTTTCTCCCAACCTCTTCCCTGAAAATGGTAGTCTATTCCAAGGTAAGTGTGACAGCGCAAGGCATGTGCCCCATGCCTGCGCCACGGAAATAAGGAGTGGAGATTGTCTCTCCCGGTTCAAACCTTGTTCCGTGAGAAATGTTTTCAAGAGTACGAGAGAGAGCAGAGGGAAAAGGTCATGCCTTTAAGTCTGAGAAGGAAACCCTGGAAAGCCGTACGCCTACGTATGAGCGGCATTCTGGCGCGAACGTGTGAAGGCATAAAGAATGTGTCCTGGGACGGTGCTTGACAAACCCCTTGTGAAGAAGTCTTCCCTCAGCTATCATATGGTTTCAGGAAGATAAAAGTGTTTTCCGCCGTGGGCGCGAAGGCACGAGGGACGTGCCCTAGAGTGAGCTGTCCGTTTCGAATGTGCCGCCCGTCGTTCCACGAAGAAGGGTGAGTATGGAAATGTATGATGTGAGGAAGCATAGGGAAGATTGCCTACGGGTGTTTAACTCTAAGGACAAATCTAGAGGGTTGCCGTCCGTCGACGACCAGCTCTTTCCCTACGGATGGAAGCGCCGTGTTAAAGCTTAGGGCGAGAGAAAAGAGACGGAATGCGAGATACACCACAGTGGGGAACACGTTGTGTGGAGGGCTTCTCTCCACCAAAGTCTTGGGTCACGAATTTGGAAGGGCCTTCAAATGTACGTGAGCTAGCGTCAGCAGAGCCTTCCACTGAACTCAGAGAAACGAGGCCGCGTCAAACATGATTTCGTGCTAACCCCTTGGTTCGCGAAGCGCGAAGCCTTTTGAGATATGTGTGTGAGGGTCTTGCACTCACCTCTCAAGAAACAAAACGGTAGAGCAATAGTCTTCCCACTACCATCTACAGGGAAGAAGACGGAGGAAATGTCCCACGTTAAAAGTGAAGGCGCAAGTTACTGTGCCATAGAGCCCTGCTTGGGAAAGAACTTGTGTCGAAAGCTTCTCCCAACTCAGATCTTGTTTCGGGAAGATAGAAGCGCTGTCGGTACTTTGTGTGAAAACACAAGGAAAATGCCACACGCTGAATTGTGAAGAGAAATGTGGGTCGAACGTGACCACCAACACACTCGTTGTCCCCTAGAGAGGTGTGTGTCTGGAAGTGGGAGGAAGCGTAACGGACGTGCTATACACTTAACTCCAAGAAACAACGCTGTGGAGGTGCGGTCCTTCGACTGCCCTTCTTCTTTGCTAAGGAACGAAGCGGCTTGAAGCCAAGTGTGAAAGGAAACGGAGGGCAAGGAAGGGTGATATACCTCACTCGCGGCACAACTTCTGATGGAGGGCTTTTCTCAACGAACACCATGTGTCACGAAGATAGAAGGGTTTGCGAAAGTATGTGACTTCGCCAAAGGAAAGGCATACACGAATCTCGGCGAACCACGTCTGTGTCGATCGCGACTTCGAGCTTCCATCTGGGTTCCCGAGGAACCCATAGTCACATAATGTATGTGTTGTATCCTACTGCAGAAACACCACTGCAGAGAAACCGTGCGTCTACTATCACCTTCCCTGAAACTGGTAGACTTTTGCAATGGAAGTGGGAAATCGCAAGGAATGTGCCCCGTGCCTGTGCCACGGAAGTAACTAGTGTAAATGTCTGTCGCGATTGGAATCCTGTTCCGTGAGAAGCGTTTCCAAGAGTATGAGAGAGAGCAGATGGAAAAGGTCATGGTTTGAAGCGTGAGAAGGAGACCCGTCAGGAAAGCCATACACGTAAGTCGGGGAAGCACTTTCGCGTGACATGGTGAAGGCATCTAGAATGTGCCCTGTGACGGTGCTCGAGAAACCACTTGTGAAGAAGGCTTCCCTCAACTGCCGTATCGTTTCCGTAGGAGGAAACTGTTTTCCGTAGTGGGTGTGAAGGCATAAGGGACGTAGACGAGACTTCGCTCTCCGCTTCGAAGGTGCCTGCCGTCGTTACACGAAGAAGGATGTGTATGGAAATGGATGACTGCGGAAGCATAAGGAAGATGGCATGCGTTTGTTTAACTCTAAGAACAAGTCTCGAGGGTTCCCGTCCTTCGACTACCATCTCTTCTCGTAAGGATGCGAAGCCGCTCCTTAAACCTCGTGTGAACGAAAAGAGATGGAACGCGCGATACCGCACAGTGAGGAACACGTTGTGCGGAGGGTTTCTCTCCATTACGTCCTGTGTCATGGAGGTGGATGGGTCTTGCAATGTACGTGGGCTAGCCTCAGTAGCAGTAGTAGCCTGACACTGAATTCTGAGAAACAAGGCCATGTCAAACAGGCTTTCGCGCTAACATCGTGGTGCTTGAAGAAAGAAGCCTTTGGAGACATGTGCGTTGCTATATAAGGTAGGCGTCTTACACTCACCTCTCACGAAACCAAACTGTAGGGAACTAGTCTTTCCACTACCGCCTCCGGGGAAGAAGTTGGAAGAACTTTCCGACGTTCAAAGTGAAGGCACAAATGCTGGGCCGTCTACCACTGTTTGAGAGAGGAGTTGTGTCTCAAGCTCCTGTCAACCCAGATCTTGCTTCGGGAAGAGAGAAGCGTTTTCAGGACTTCGTGTGAAAGCGTAAGGACAATGCCATAGGCTGAATGGTGAAGGAAAATGTGGGTCGAATGCGACCACCAACTAACAAGTTGTCCCCTAGGGAGGTGTGTGTCTGGAAATGGGAGGAAGCGTAAGGAACGAGCTGTACACTTAAGTCTAAGAGACAATGCTGTGGAGGAGCGGTCCTTCGACTCCCCGCCTCCTTTCCTAAGGATCGAAGCAGCTTGACGCCGAGTGTGAACGGAAGCAGAGGAAAAGCCTGCTATACCTTACTCGGGGAACCACTTTGTATGGAGGGCTTCTCTCAATGAACACCACGGCTCACGACGCTAGAAGGGTTTTCAAACGTACGTGAGTTCGCCAAAGGAAAGCCACAGACTACACTGTGCGAAACAAGTCTGTGTCAAACCGCGCCTTCGAGCTTCCATCTGGCTTCACGGGGAAAACCTAGTCACAACATGAACGTGTGGAGCCCTAAACAGGCGGCGTGCACGTCGGTCTGAAGAAACACCACTGCAGAGAAACCGTGTTTCTCCCAACCTCTTCCCTGAAAATGGTAGTCTATTCCAAGGTAAGTGTGACAGCGCAAGGCATGTGCCCCATGCCTGCGCCACGGAAATAAGGAGTGGAGATTGTCTCTCCCGGTTCAAACCTTGTTCCGTGAGAAATGTTTTCAAGAGTACGAGAGAGAGCAGAGGGAAAAGGTCATGCCTTTAAGTCTGAGAAGGAAACCCTGGAAAGCCGTACGCCTACGTATGAGCGGCATTCTGGCGCGAACGTGTGAAGGCATAAAGAATGTGTCCTGGGACGGTGCTTGACAAACCCCTTGTGAAGAAGTCTTCCCTCAGCTATCATATGGTTTCAGGAAGATAAAAGTGTTTTCCGCCGTGGGCGCGAAGGCACGAGGGACGTGCCCTAGAGTGAGCTGTCCGTTTCGAATGTGCCGCCCGTCGTTCCACGAAGAAGGGTGAGTATGGAAATGTATGATGTGAGGAAGCATAGGGAAGATTGCCTACGGGTGTTTAACTCTAAGGACAAATCTAGAGGGTTGCCGTCCGTCGACGACCAGCTCTTTCCCTACGGATGGAAGCGCCGTGTTAAAGCTTAGGGCGAGAGAAAAGAGACGGAATGCGAGATACACCACAGTGGGGAACACGTTGTGTGGAGGGCTTCTCTCCACCAAAGTCTTGGGTCACGAATTTGGAAGGGCCTTCAAATGTACGTGAGCTAGCGTCAGCAGAGCCTTCCACTGAACTCAGAGAAACGAGGCCGCGTCAAACATGATTTCGTGCTAACCCCTTGGTTCGCGAAGCGCGAAGCCTTTTGAGATATGTGTGTGAGGGTCTTGCACTCACCTCTCAAGAAACAAAACGGTAGAGCAATAGTCTTCCCACTACCATCTACAGGGAAGAAGACGGAGGAAATGTCCCACGTTAAAAGTGAAGGCGCAAGTTACTGTGCCATAGAGCCCTGCTTGGGAAAGAACTTGTGTCGAAAGCTTCTCCCAACTCAGATCTTGTTTCGGGAAGATAGAAGCGCTGTCGGTACTTTGTGTGAAAACACAAGGAAAATGCCACACGCTGAATTGTGAAGAGAAATGTGGGTCGAACGTGACCACCAACACACTCGTTGTCCCCTAGAGAGGTGTGTGTCTGGAAGTGGGAGGAAGCGTAACGGACGTGCTATACACTTAACTCCAAGAAACAACGCTGTGGAGGTGCGGTCCTTCGACTGCCCTTCTTCTTTGCTAAGGAACGAAGCGGCTTGAAGCCAAGTGTGAAAGGAAACGGAGGGCAAGGAAGGGTGATATGCCTCACTCGCGGCACAACTTCTGATGGAGGGCTTTTCTCAACGAACACCATGTGTCACGAAGATAGAAGGGTTTGCGAAAGTATGTGACTTCGCCAAAGGAAAGGCATACACGAATCTCGGCGAACCACGTCTGTGTCGATCGCGACTTCGAGCTTCCATCTGGGTTCCCGAGGAACCCATAGTCACATAATGTATGTGTTGTATCCTACTGCAGAAACACCACTGCAGAGAAACCGTGCGTCTACTATCACCTTCCCTGAAACTGGTAGACTTTTGCAATGGAAGTGGGAAATCGCAAGGAATGTGCCCCGTGCCTGTGCCACGGAAGTAACTAGTGTAAATGTCTGTCGCGATTGGAATCCTGTTCCGTGAGAAGCGTTTCCAAGAGTATGAGAGAGAGCAGATGGAAAAGGTCATGGTTTGAAGCGTGAGAAGGAGACCCGTCAGGAAAGCCATACACGTAAGTCGGGGAAGCACTTTCGCGTGACATGGTGAAGGCATCTAGAATGTGCCCTGTGACGGTGCTCGAGAAACCACTTGTGAAGAAGGCTTCCCTCAACTGCCGTATCGTTTCCGTAGGAGGAAACTGTTTTCCGTAGTGGGTGTGAAGGCATAAGGGACGTAGACGAGACTTCGCTCTCCGCTTCGAAGGTGCCTGCCGTCGTTACACGAAGAAGGATGTGTATGGAAATGGATGACTGCGGAAGCATAAGGAAGATGGCATGCGTTTGTTTAACTCTAAGAACAAGTCTCGAGGGTTCCCGTCCTTCGACTACCATCTCTTCTCGTAAGGATGCGAAGCCGCTCCTTAAACCTCGTGTGAACGAAAAGAGATGGAACGCGCGATACCGCACAGTGAGGAACACGTTGTGCGGAGGGTTTCTCTCCATTACGTCCTGTGTCATGGAGGTGGATGGGTCTTGCAATGTACGTGGGCTAGCCTCAGTAGCAGTAGTAGCCTGACACTGAATTCTGAGAAACAAGGCCATGTCAAACAGGCTTTCGCGCTAACATCGTGGTGCTTGAAGAAAGAAGCCTTTGGAGACATGTGCGTTGCTATATAAGGTAGGCGTCTTACACTCACCTCTCACGAAACCAAACTGTAGGGAACTAGTCTTTCCACTACCGCCTCCGGGGAAGAAGTTGGAAGAACTTTCCGACGTTCAAAGTGAAGGCACAAATGCTGGGCCGTCTACCACTGTTTGAGAGAGGAGTTGTGTCTCAAGCTCCTGTCAACCCAGATCTTGCTTCGGGAAGAGAGAAGCGTTTTCAGGACTTCGTGTGAAAGCGTAAGGACAATGCCATAGGCTGAATGGTGAAGGAAAATGTGGGTCGAATGCGACCACCAACTAACAAGTTGTCCCCTAGGGAGGTGTGTGTCTGGAAATGGGAGGAAGCGTAAGGAACGAGCTGTACACTTAAGTCTAAGAGACAATGCTGTGGAGGAGCGGTCCTTCGACTCCCCGCCTCCTTTCCTAAGGATCGAAGCAGCTTGACGCCGAGTGTGAACGGAAGCAGAGGAAAAGCCTGCTATACCTTACTCGGGGAACCACTTTGTATGGAGGGCTTCTCTCAATGAACACCACGGCTCACGACGCTAGAAGGGTTTTCAAACGTACGTGAGTTCGCCAAAGGAAAGCCACAGACTACACTGTGCGAAACAAGTCTGTGTCAAACCGCGCCTTCGAGCTTCCATCTGGCTTCACGGGGAAAACCTAGTCACAACATGAACGTGTGGAGCCCTAAACAGGCGGCGTGCACGTCGGTCTGAAGAAACACCACTGCAGAGAAACCGTGTTTCTCCCAACCTCTTCCCTGAAAATGGTAGTCTATTCCAAGGTAAGTGTGACAGCGCAAGGCATGTGCCCCATGCCTGCGCCACGGAAATAAGGAGTGGAGATTGTCTCTCCCGGTTCAAACCTTGTTCCGTGAGAAATGTTTTCAAGAGTACGAGAGAGAGCAGAGGGAAAAGGTCATGCCTTTAAGTCTGAGAAGGAAACCCTGGAAAGCCGTACGCCTACGTATGAGCGGCATTCTGGCGCGAACGTGTGAAGGCATAAAGAATGTGTCCTGGGACGGTGCTTGACAAACCCCTTGTGAAGAAGTCTTCCCTCAGCTATCATATGGTTTCAGGAAGATAAAAGTGTTTTCCGCCGTGGGCGCGAAGGCACGAGGGACGTGCCCTAGAGTGAGCTGTCCGTTTCGAATGTGCCGCCCGTCGTTCCACGAAGAAGGGTGAGTATGGAAATGTATGATGTGAGGAAGCATAGGGAAGATTGCCTACGGGTGTTTAACTCTAAGGACAAATCTAGAGGGTTGCCGTCCGTCGACGACCAGCTCTTTCCCTACGGATGGAAGCGCCGTGTTAAAGCTTAGGGCGAGAGAAAAGAGACGGAATGCGAGATACACCACAGTGGGGAACACGTTGTGTGGAGGGCTTCTCTCCACCAAAGTCTTGGGTCACGAATTTGGAAGGGCCTTCAAATGTACGTGAGCTAGCGTCAGCAGAGCCTTCCACTGAACTCAGAGAAACGAGGCCGCGTCAAACATGATTTCGTGCTAACCCCTTGGTTCGCGAAGCGCGAAGCCTTTTGAGATATGTGTGTGAGGGTCTTGCACTCACCTCTCAAGAAACAAAACGGTAGAGCAATAGTCTTCCCACTACCATCTACAGGGAAGAAGACGGAGGAAATGTCCCACGTTAAAAGTGAAGGCGCAAGTTACTCTGCCATAGAGCCCTGCTTGGGAAAGAACTTGTGTCGAAAGCTTCTCCCAACTCAGATCTTGTTTCGGGAAGATAGAAGCGCTGTCGGTACTTTGTGTGAAAACACAAGGAAAATGCCACACGCTGAATTGTGAAGAGAAATGTGGGTCGAACGTGACCACCAACACACTCGTTGTCCCCTAGAGAGGTGTGTGTCTGGAAGTGGGAGGAAGCGTAACGGACGTGCTATACACTTAACTCCAAGAAACAACGCTGTGGAGGTGCGGTCCTTCGACTGCCCTTCTTCTTTGCTAAGGAACGAAGCGGCTTGAAGCCAAGTGTGAAAGGAAACGGAGGGCAAGGAAGGGTGATATGCCTCACTCGCGGCACAACTTCTGATGGAGGGCTTTTCTCAACGAACACCATGTGTCACGAAGATAGAAGGGTTTGCGAAAGTATGTGACTTCGCCAAAGGAAAGGCATACACGAATCTCGGCGAACCACGTCTGTGTCGATCACGACTTCGAGCTTCCATCTGGGTTCCCGAGGAACCCATAGTCACATAATGTATGTGTTGTATCCTACTGCAGAAACACCACTGCAGAGAAACCGTGCGTCTACTATCACCTTCCCTGAAACTGGTAGACTTTTGCAATGGAAGTGGGAAATCGCAAGGAATGTGCCCCGTGCCTGTGCCACGGAAGTAACTAGTGTAAATGTCTGTCGCGATTGGAATCCTGTTCCGTGAGAAGCGTTTCCAAGAGTATGAGAGAGAGCAGATGGAAAAGGTCATGGTTTGAAGCGTGAGAAGGAGACCCGTCAGGAAAGCCATACACGTAAGTCGGGGAAGCACTTTCGCGTGACATGGTGAAGGCATCTAGAATGTGCCCTGTGACGGTGCTCGAGAAACCACTTGTGAAGAAGGCTTCCCTCAACTGCCGTATCGTTTCCGTAGGAGGAAACTGTTTTCCGTAGTGGGTGTGAAGGCATAAGGGACGTAGACGAGACTTCGCTCTCCGCTTCGAAGGTGCCTGCCGTCGTTACACGAAGAAGGATGTGTATGGAAATGGATGACTGCGGAAGCATAAGGAAGATGGCATGCGTTTGTTTAACTCTAAGAACAAGTCTCGAGGGTTCCCGTCCTTCGACTACCATCTCTTCTCGTAAGGATGCGAAGCCGCTCCTTAAACCTCGTGTGAACGAAAAGAGATGGAACGCGCGATACCGCACAGTGAGGAACACGTTGTGCGGAGGGTTTCTCTCCATTACGTCCTGTGTCATGGAGGTGGATGGGTCTTGCAATGTACGTGGGCTAGCCTCAGTAGCAGTAGTAGCCTGACACTGAATTCTGAGAAACAAGGCCATGTCAAACAGGCTTTCGCGCTAACATCGTGGTGCTTGAAGAAAGAAGCCTTTGGAGACATGTGCGTTGCTATATAAGGTAGGCGTCTTACACTCACCTCTCACGAAACCAAACTGTAGGGAACTAGTCTTTCCACTACCGCCTCCGGGGAAGAAGTTGGAAGAACTTTCCGACGTTCAAAGTGAAGGCACAAATGCTGGGCCGTCTACCACTGTTTGAGAGAGGAGTTGTGTCTCAAGCTCCTGTCAACCCAGATCTTGCTTCGGGAAGAGAGAAGCGTTTTCAGGACTTCGTGTGAAAGCGTAAGGACAATGCCATAGGCTGAATGGTGAAGGAAAATGTGGGTCGAATGCGACCACCAACTAACAAGTTGTCCCCTAGGGAGGTGTGTGTCTGGAAATGGGAGGAAGCGTAAGGAACGAGCTGTACACTTAAGTCTAAGAGACAATGCTGTGGAGGAGCCGTCCTTCGACTCCCCGCCTCCTTTCCTAAGGATCGAAGCAGCTTGACGCCGAGTGTGAACGGAAGCAGAGGAAAAGCCTGCTATACCTTACTCGGGGAACCACTTTGTATGGAGGGCTTCTCTCAATGAACACCACGGCTCACGACGCTAGAAGGGTTTTCAAACGTACGTGAGTTCGCCAAAGGAAAGCCACAGACTACACTGTGCGAAACAAGTCTGTGTCAAACCGCGCCTTCGAGCTTCCATCTGGCTTCACGGGGAAAACCTAGTCACAACATGAACGTGTGGAGCCCTAAACAGGCGGCGTGCACGTCGGTCTGAAGAAACACCACTGCAGAGAAACCGTGTTTCTCCCAACCTCTTCCCTGAAAATGGTAGTCTATTCCAAGGTAAGTGTGACAGCGCAAGGCATGTGCCCCATGCCTGCGCCACGGAAATAAGGAGTGGAGATTGTCTCTCCCGGTTCAAACCTTGTTCCGTGAGAAATGTTTTCAAGAGTACGAGAGAGAGCAGAGGGAAAAGGTCATGCCTTTAAGTCTGAGAAGGAAACCCTGGAAAGCCGTACGCCTACGTATGAGCGGCATTCTGGCGCGAACGTGTGAAGGCATAAAGAATGTGTCCTGGGACGGTGCTTGACAAACCCCTTGTGAAGAAGTCTTCCCTCAGCTATCATATGGTTTCAGGAAGATAAAAGTGTTTTCCGCCGTGGGCGTGAAGGCACGAGGGACGTGCCCTAGAGTGAGCTGTCCGTTTCGAATGTGCCGCCCGTCGTTCCACGAAGAAGGGTGAGTATGGAAATGTATGATGTGAGGAAGCATAGGGAAGATTGCCTACGGGTGTTTAACTCTAAGGACAAATCTAGAGGGTTGCCGTCCGTCGACGACCAGCTCTTTCCCTACGGATGGAAGCGCCGTGTTAAAGCTTAGGGCGAGAGAAAAGAGACGGAATGCGAGATACACCACAGTGGGGAACACGTTGTGTGGAGGGCTTCTCTCCACCAAAGTCTTGGGTCACGAATTTGGAAGGGCCTTCAAATGTACGTGAGCTAGCGTCAGCAGAGCCTTCCACTGAACTCAGAGAAACGAGGCCGCGTCAAACATGATTTCGTGCTAACCCCTTGGTTCGCGAAGCGCGAAGCCTTTTGAGATATGTGTGTGAGGGTCTTGCACTCACCTCTCAAGAAACAAAACGGTAGAGCAATAGTCTTCCCACTACCATCTACAGGGAAGAAGACGGAGGAAATGTCCCACGTTAAAAGTGAAGGCGCAAGTTACTGTGCCATAGAGCCCTGCTTGGGAAAGAACTTGTGTCGAAAGCTTCTCCCAACTCAGATCTTGTTTCGGGAAGATAGAAGCGCTGTCGGTACTTTGTGTGAAAACACAAGGAAAATGCCACACGCTGAATTGTGAAGAGAAATGTGGGTCGAACGTGACCACCAACACACTCGTTGTCCCCTAGAGAGGTGTGTGTCTGGAAGTGGGAGGAAGCGTAACGGACGTGCTATACACTTAACTCCAAGAAACAACGCTGTGGAGGTGCGGTCCTTCGACTGCCCTTCTTCTTTGCTAAGGAACGAAGCGGCTTGAAGCCAAGTGTGAAAGGAAACGGAGGGCAAGGAAGGGTGATATGCCTCACTCGCGGCACAACTTCTGATGGAGGGCTTTTCTCAACGAACACCATGTGTCACGAAGATAGAAGGGTTTGCGAAAGTATGTGACTTCGCCAAAGGAAAGGCATACACGAATCTCGGCGAACCACGTCTGTGTCGATCGCGACTTCGAGCTTCCATCTGGGTTCCCGAGGAACCCATAGTCACATAATGTATGTGTTGTATCCTACTGCAGAAACACCACTGCAGAGAAACCGTGCGTCTACTATCACCTTCCCTGAAACTGGTAGACTTTTGCAATGGAAGTGGGAAATCGCAAGGAATGTGCCCCGTGCCTGTGCCACGGAAGTAACTAGTGTAAATGTCTGTCGCGATTGGAATCCTGTTCCGTGAGAAGCGTTTCCAAGAGTATGAGAGAGAGCAGATGGAAAAGGTCATGGTTTGAAGCGTGAGAAGGAGACCCGTCAGGAAAGCCATACACGTAAGTCGGGGAAGCACTTTCGCGTGACATGGTGAAGGCATCTAGAATGTGCCCTGTGACGGTGCTCGAGAAACCACTTGTGAAGAAGGCTTCCCTCAACTGCCGTATCGTTTCCGTAGGAGGAAACTGTTTTCCGTAGTGGGTGTGAAGGCATAAGGGACGTAGACGAGACTTCGCTCTCCGCTTCGAAGGTGCCTGCCGTCGTTACACGAAGAAGGATGTGTATGGAAATGGATGACTGCGGAAGCATAAGGAAGATGGCATGCGTTTGTTTAACTCTAAGAACAAGTCTCGAGGGTTCCCGTCCTTCGACTACCATCTCTTCTCGTAAGGATGCGAAGCCGCTCCTTAAACCTCGTGTGAACGAAAAGAGATGGAACGCGCGATACCGCACAGTGAGGAACACGTTGTGCGGAGGGTTTCTCTCCATTACGTCCTGTGTCATGGAGGTGGATGGGTCTTGCAATGTACGTGGGCTAGCCTCAGTAGCAGTAGTAGCCTGACACTGAATTCTGAGAAACAAGGCCATGTCAAACAGGCTTTCGCGCTAACATCGTGGTGCTTGAAGAAAGAAGCCTTTGGAGACATGTGCGTTGCTATATAAGGTAGGCGTCTTACACTCACCTCTCACGAAACCAAACTGTAGGGAACTAGTCTTTCCACTACCGCCTCCGGGGAAGAAGTTGGAAGAACTTTCCGACGTTCAAAGTGAAGGCACAAATGCTGGGCCGTCTACCACTGTTTGAGAGAGGAGTTGTGTCTCAAGCTCCTGTCAACCCAGATCTTGCTTCGGGAAGAGAGAAGCGTTTTCAGGACTTCGTGTGAAAGCGTAAGGACAATGCCATAGGCTGAATGGTGAAGGAAAATGTGGGTCGAATGCGACCACCAACTAACAAGTTGTCCCCTAGGGAGGTGTGTGTCTGGAAATGGGAGGAAGCGTAAGGAACGAGCTGTACACTTAAGTCTAAGAGACAATGCTGTGGAGGAGCCGTCCTTCGACTCCCCGCCTCCTTTCCTAAGGATCGAAGCAGCTTGACGCCGAGTGTGAACGGAAGCAGAGGAAAAGCCTGCTATACCTTACTCGGGGAACCACTTTGTATGGAGGGCTTCTCTCAATGAACACCACGGCTCACGACGCTAGAAGGGTTTTCAAACGTACGTGAGTTCGCCAAAGGAAAGCCACAGACTACACTGTGCGAAACAAGTCTGTGTCAAACCGCGCCTTCGAGCTTCCATCTGGCTTCACGGGGAAAACCTAGTCACAACATGAACGTGTGGAGCCCTAAACAGGCGGCGTGCACGTCGGTCTGAAGAAACACCACTGCAGAGAAACCGTGTTTCTCCCAACCTCTTCCCTGAAAATGGTAGTCTATTCCAAGGTAAGTGTGACAGCGCAAGGCATGTGCCCCATGCCTGCGCCACGGAAATAAGGAGTGGAGATTGTCTCTCCCGGTTCAAACCTTGTTCCGTGAGAAATGTTTTCAAGAGTACGAGAGAGAGCAGAGGGAAAAGGTCATGCCTTTAAGTCTGAGAAGGAAACCCTGGAAAGCCGTACGCCTACGTATGAGCGGCATTCTGGCGCGAACGTGTGAAGGCATAAAGAATGTGTCCTGGGACGGTGCTTGACAAACCCCTTGTGAAGAAGTCTTCCCTCAGCTATCATATGGTTTCAGGAAGATAAAAGTGTTTTCCGCCGTGGGCGTGAAGGCACGAGGGACGTGCCCTAGAGTGAGCTGTCCGTTTCGAATGTGCCGCCCGTCGTTCCACGAAGAAGGGTGAGTATGGAAATGTATGATGTGAGGAAGCATAGGGAAGATTGCCTACGGGTGTTTAACTCTAAGGACAAATCTAGAGGGTTGCCGTCCGTCGACGACCAGCTCTTTCCCTACGGATGGAAGCGCCGTGTTAAAGCTTAGGGCGAGAGAAAAGAGACGGAATGCGAGATACACCACAGTGGGGAACACGTTGTGTGGAGGGCTTCTCTCCACCAAAGTCTTGGGTCACGAATTTGGAAGGGCCTTCAAATGTACGTGAGCTAGCGTCAGCAGAGCCTTCCACTGAACTCAGAGAAACGAGGCCGCGTCAAACATGATTTCGTGCTAACCCCTTGGTTCGCGAAGCGCGAAGCCTTTTGAGATATGTGTGTGAGGGTCTTGCACTCACCTCTCAAGAAACAAAACGGTAGAGCAATAGTCTTCCCACTACCATCTACAGGGAAGAAGACGGAGGAAATGTCCCACGTTAAAAGTGAAGGCGCAAGTTACTGTGCCATAGAGCCCTGCTTGGGAAAGAACTTGTGTCGAAAGCTTCTCCCAACTCAGATCTTGTTTCGGGAAGATAGAAGCGCTGTCGGTACTTTGTGTGAAAACACAAGGAAAATGCCACACGCTGAATTGTGAAGAGAAATGTGGGTCGAACGTGACCACCAACACACTCGTTGTCCCCTAGAGAGGTGTGTGTCTGGAAGTGGGAGGAAGCGTAACGGACGTGCTATACACTTAACTCCAAGAAACAACGCTGTGGAGGTGCGGTCCTTCGACTGCCCTTCTTCTTTGCTAAGGAACGAAGCGGCTTGAAGCCAAGTGTGAAAGGAAACGGAGGGCAAGGAAGGGTGATATGCCTCACTCGCGGCACAACTTCTGATGGAGGGCTTTTCTCAACGAACACCATGTGTCACGAAGATAGAAGGGTTTGCGAAAGTATGTGACTTCGCCAAAGGAAAGGCATACACGAATCTCGGCGAACCACGTCTGTGTCGATCGCGACTTCGAGCTTCCATCTGGGTTCCCGAGGAACCCATAGTCACATAATGTATGTGTTGTATCCTACTGCAGAAACACCACTGCAGAGAAACCGTGCGTCTACTATCACCTTCCCTGAAACTGGTAGACTTTTGCAATGGAAGTGGGAAATCGCAAGGAATGTGCCCCGTGCCTGTGCCACGGAAGTAACTAGTGTAAATGTCTGTCGCGATTGGAATCCTGTTCCGTGAGAAGCGTTTCCAAGAGTATGAGAGAGAGCAGATGGAAAAGGTCATGGTTTGAAGCGTGAGAAGGAGACCCGTCAGGAAAGCCATACACGTAAGTCGGGGAAGCACTTTCGCGTGACATGGTGAAGGCATCTAGAATGTGCCCTGTGACGGTGCTCGAGAAACCACTTGTGAAGAAGGCTTCCCTCAACTGCCGTATCGTTTCCGTAGGAGGAAACTGTTTTCCGTAGTGGGTGTGAAGGCATAAGGGACGTAGACGAGACTTCGCTCTCCGCTTCGAAGGTGCCTGCCGTCGTTACACGAAGAAGGATGTGTATGGAAATGGATGACTGCGGAAGCATAAGGAAGATGGCATGCGTTTGTTTAACTCTAAGAACAAGTCTCGAGGGTTCCCGTCCTTCGACTACCATCTCTTCTCGTAAGGATGCGAAGCCGCTCCTTAAACCTCGTGTGAACGAAAAGAGATGGAACGCGCGATACCGCACAGTGAGGAACACGTTGTGCGGAGGGTTTCTCTCCATTACGTCCTGTGTCATGGAGGTGGATGGGTCTTGCAATGTACGTGGGCTAGCCTCAGTAGCAGTAGTAGCCTGACACTGAATTCTGAGAAACAAGGCCATGTCAAACAGGCTTTCGCGCTAACATCGTGGTGCTTGAAGAAAGAAGCCTTTGGAGACATGTGCGTTGCTATATAAGGTAGGCGTCTTACACTCACCTCTCACGAAACCAAACTGTAGGGAACTAGTCTTTCCACTACCGCCTCCGGGGAAGAAGTTGGAAGAACTTTCCGACGTTCAAAGTGAAGGCACAAATGCTGGGCCGTCTACCACTGTTTGAGAGAGGAGTTGTGTCTCAAGCTCCTGTCAACCCAGATCTTGCTTCGGGAAGAGAGAAGCGTTTTCAGGACTTCGTGTGAAAGCGTAAGGACAATGCCATAGGCTGAATGGTGAAGGAAAATGTGGGTCGAATGCGACCACCAACTAACAAGTTGTCCCCTAGGGAGGTGTGTGTCTGGAAATGGGAGGAAGCGTAAGGAACGAGCTGTACACTTAAGTCTAAGAGACAATGCTGTGGAGGAGCGGTCCTTCGACTCCCCGCCTCCTTTCCTAAGGATCGAAGCAGCTTGACGCCGAGTGTGAACGGAAGCAGAGGAAAAGCCTGCTATACCTTACTCGGGGAACCACTTTGTATGGAGGGCTTCTCTCAATGAACACCACGGCTCACGACGCTAGAAGGGTTTTCAAACGTACGTGAGTTCGCCAAAGGAAAGCCACAGACTACACTGTGCGAAACAAGTCTGTGTCAAACCGCGCCTTCGAGCTTCCATCTGGCTTCACGGGGAAAACCTAGTCACAACATGAACGTGTGGAGCCCTAAACAGGCGGCGTGCACGTCGGTCTGAAGAAACACCACTGCAGAGAAACCGTGTTTCTCCCAACCTCTTCCCTGAAAATGGTAGTCTATTCCAAGGTAAGTGTGACAGCGCAAGGCATGTGCCCCATGCCTGCGCCACGGAAATAAGGAGTGGAGATTGTCTCTCCCGGTTCAAACCTTGTTCCGTGAGAAATGTTTTCAAGAGTACGAGAGAGAGCAGAGGGAAAAGGTCATGCCTTTAAGTCTGAGAAGGAAACCCTGGAAAGCCGTACGCCTACGTATGAGCGGCATTCTGGCGCGAACGTGTGAAGGCATAAAGAATGTGTCCTGGGACGGTGCTTGACAAACCCCTTGTGAAGAAGTCTTCCCTCAGCTATCATATGGTTTCAGGAAGATAAAAGTGTTTTCCGCCGTGGGCGCGAAGGCACGAGGGACGTGCCCTAGAGTGAGCTGTCCGTTTCGAATGTGCCGCCCGTCGTTCCACGAAGAAGGGTGAGTATGGAAATGTATGATGTGAGGAAGCATAGGGAAGATTGCCTACGGGTGTTTAACTCTAAGGACAAATCTAGAGGGTTGCCGTCCGTCGACGACCAGCTCTTTCCCTACGGATGGAAGCGCCGTGTTAAAGCTTAGGGCGAGAGAAAAGAGACGGAATGCGAGATACACCACAGTGGGGAACACGTTGTGTGGAGGGCTTCTCTCCACCAAAGTCTTGGGTCACGAATTTGGAAGGGCCTTCAAATGTACGTGAGCTAGCGTCAGCAGAGCCTTCCACTGAACTCAGAGAAACGAGGCCGCGTCAAACATGATTTCGTGCTAACCCCTTGGTTCGCGAAGCGCGAAGCCTTTTGAGATATGTGTGTGAGGGTCTTGCACTCACCTCTCAAGAAACAAAACGGTAGAGCAATAGTCTTCCCACTACCATCTACAGGGAAGAAGACGGAGGAAATGTCCCACGTTAAAAGTGAAGGCGCAAGTTACTGTGCCATAGAGCCCTGCTTGGGAAAGAACTTGTGTCGAAAGCTTCTCCCAACTCAGATCTTGTTTCGGGAAGATAGAAGCGCTGTCGGTACTTTGTGTGAAAACACAAGGAAAATGCCACACGCTGAATTGTGAAGAGAAATGTGGGTCGAACGTGACCACCAACACACTCGTTGTCCCCTAGAGAGGTGTGTGTCTGGAAGTGGGAGGAAGCGTAACGGACGTGCTATACACTTAACTCCAAGAAACAACGCTGTGGAGGTGCGGTCCTTCGACTGCCCTTCTTCTTTGCTAAGGAACGAAGCGGCTTGAAGCCAAGTGTGAAAGGAAACGGAGGGCAAGGAAGGGTGATATGCCTCACTCGCGGCACAACTTCTGATGGAGGGCTTTTCTCAACGAACACCATGTGTCACGAAGATAGAAGGGTTTGCGAAAGTATGTGACTTCGCCAAAGGAAAGGCATACACGAATCTCGGCGAACCACGTCTGTGTCGATCGCGACTTCGAGCTTCCATCTGGGTTCCCGAGGAACCCATAGTCACATAATGTATGTGTTGTATCCTACTGCAGAAACACCACTGCAGAGAAACCGTGCGTCTACTATCACCTTCCCTGAAACTGGTAGACTTTTGCAATGGAAGTGGGAAATCGCAAGGAATGTGCCCCGTGCCTGTGCCACGGAAGTAACTAGTGTAAATGTCTGTCGCGATTGGAATCCTGTTCCGTGAGAAGCGTTTCCAAGAGTATGAGAGAGAGCAGATGGAAAAGGTCATGGTTTGAAGCGTGAGAAGGAGACCCGTCAGGAAAGCCATACACGTAAGTCGGGGAAGCACTTTCGCGTGACATGGTGAAGGCATCTAGAATGTGCCCTGTGACGGTGCTCGAGAAACCACTTGTGAAGAAGGCTTCCCTCAACTGCCGTATCGTTTCCGTAGGAGGAAACTGTTTTCCGTAGTGGGTGTGAAGGCATAAGGGACGTAGACGAGACTTCGCTCTCCGCTTCGAAGGTGCCTGCCGTCGTTACACGAAGAAGGATGTGTATGGAAATGGATGACTGCGGAAGCATAAGGAAGATGGCATGCGTTTGTTTAACTCTAAGAACAAGTCTCGAGGGTTCCCGTCCTTCGACTACCATCTCTTCTCGTAAGGATGCGAAGCCGCTCCTTAAACCTCGTGTGAACGAAAAGAGATGGAACGCGCGATACCGCACAGTGAGGAACACGTTGTGCGGAGGGTTTCTCTCCATTACGTCCTGTGTCATGGAGGTGGATGGGTCTTGCAATGTACGTGGGCTAGCCTCAGTAGCAGTAGTAGCCTGACACTGAATTCTGAGAAACAAGGCCATGTCAAACAGGCTTTCGCGCTAACATCGTGGTGCTTGAAGAAAGAAGCCTTTGGAGACATGTGCGTTGCTATATAAGGTAGGCGTCTTACACTCACCTCTCACGAAACCAAACTGTAGGGAACTAGTCTTTCCACTACCGCCTCCGGGGAAGAAGTTGGAAGAACTTTCCGACGTTCAAAGTGAAGGCACAAATGCTGGGCCGTCTACCACTGTTTGAGAGAGGAGTTGTGTCTCAAGCTCCTGTCAACCCAGATCTTGCTTCGGGAAGAGAGAAGCGTTTTCAGGACTTCGTGTGAAAGCGTAAGGACAATGCCATAGGCTGAATGGTGAAGGAAAATGTGGGTCGAATGCGACCACCAACTAACAAGTTGTCCCCTAGGGAGGTGTGTGTCTGGAAATGGGAGGAAGCGTAAGGAACGAGCTGTACACTTAAGTCTAAGAGACAATGCTGTGGAGGAGCGGTCCTTCGACTCCCCGCCTCCTTTCCTAAGGATCGAAGCAGCTTGACGCCGAGTGTGAACGGAAGCAGAGGAAAAGCCTGCTATACCTTACTCGGGGAACCACTTTGTATGGAGGGCTTCTCTCAATGAACACCACGGCTCACGACGCTAGAAGGGTTTTCAAACGTACGTGAGTTCGCCAAAGGAAAGCCATAGACTACACTGTGCGAAACAAGTCTGTGTCAAACCGCGCCTTCGAGCTTCCATCTGGCTTCACGGGGAAAACCTAGTCACAACATGAACGTGTGGAGCCCTAAACAGGCGGCGTGCACGTCGGTCTGAAGAAACACCACTGCAGAGAAACCGTGTTTCTCCCAACCTCTTCCCTGAAAATGGTAGTCTATTCCAAGGTAAGTGTGACAGCGCAAGGCATGTGCCCCATGCCTGCGCCACGGAAATAAGGAGTGGAGATTGTCTCTCCCGGTTCAAACCTTGTTCCGTGAGAAATGTTTTCAAGAGTACGAGAGAGAGCAGAGGGAAAAGGTCATGCCTTTAAGTCTGAGAAGGAAACCCTGGAAAGCCGTACGCCTACGTATGAGCGGCATTCTGGCGCGAACGTGTGAAGGCATAAAGAATGTGTCCTGGGACGGTGCTTGACAAACCCCTTGTGAAGAAGTCTTCCCTCAGCTATCATATGGTTTCAGGAAGATAAAAGTGTTTTCCGCCGTGGGCGCGAAGGCACGAGGGACGTGCCCTAGAGTGAGCTGTCCGTTTCGAATGTGCCGCCCGTCGTTCCACGAAGAAGGGTGAGTATGGAAATGTATGATGTGAGGAAGCATAGGGAAGATTGCCTACGGGTGTTTAACTCTAAGGACAAATCTAGAGGGTTGCCGTCCGTCGACGACCAGCTCTTTCCCTACGGATGGAAGCGCCGTGTTAAAGCTTAGGGCGAGAGAAAAGAGACGGAATGCGAGATACACCACAGTGGGGAACACGTTGTGTGGAGGGCTTCTCTCCACCAAAGTCTTGGGTCACGAATTTGGAAGGGCCTTCAAATGTACGTGAGCTAGCGTCAGCAGAGCCTTCCACTGAACTCAGAGAAACGAGGCCGCGTCAAACATGATTTCGTGCTAACCCCTTGGTTCGCGAAGCGCGAAGCCTTTTGAGATATGTGTGTGAGGGTCTTGCACTCACCTCTCAAGAAACAAAACGGTAGAGCAATAGTCTTCCCACTACCATCTACAGGGAAGAAGACGGAGGAAATGTCCCACGTTAAAAGTGAAGGCGCAAGTTACTGTGCCATAGAGCCCTGCTTGGGAAAGAACTTGTGTCGAAAGCTTCTCCCAACTCAGATCTTGTTTCGGGAAGATAGAAGCGCTGTCGGTACTTTGTGTGAAAACACAAGGAAAATGCCACACGCTGAATTGTGAAGAGAAATGTGGGTCGAACGTGACCACCAACACACTCGTTGTCCCCTAGAGAGGTGTGTGTCTGGAAGTGGGAGGAAGCGTAACGGACGTGCTATACACTTAACTCCAAGAAACAACGCTGTGGAGGTGCGGTCCTTCGACTGCCCTTCTTCTTTGCTAAGGAACGAAGCGGCTTGAAGCCAAGTGTGAAAGGAAACGGAGGGCAAGGAAGGGTGATATACCTCACTCGCGGCACAACTTCTGATGGAGGGCTTTTCTCAACGAACACCATGTGTCACGAAGATAGAAGGGTTTGCGAAAGTATGTGACTTCGCCAAAGGAAAGGCATACACGAATCTCGGCGAACCACGTCTGTGTCGATCGCGACTTCGAGCTTCCATCTGGGTTCCCGAGGAACCCATAGTCACATAATGTATGTGTTGTATCCTACTGCAGAAACACCACTGCAGAGAAACCGTGCGTCTACTATCACCTTCCCTGAAACTGGTAGACTTTTGCAATGGAAGTGGGAAATCGCAAGGAATGTGCCCCGTGCCTGTGCCACGGAAGTAACTAGTGTAAATGTCTGTCGCGATTGGAATCCTGTTCCGTGAGAAGCGTTTCCAAGAGTATGAGAGAGAGCAGATGGAAAAGGTCATGGTTTGAAGCGTGAGAAGGAGACCCGTCAGGAAAGCCATACACGTAAGTCGGGGAAGCACTTTCGCGTGACATGGTGAAGGCATCTAGAATGTGCCCTGTGACGGTGCTCGAGAAACCACTTGTGAAGAAGGCTTCCCTCAACTGCCGTATCGTTTCCGTAGGAGGAAACTGTTTTCCGTAGTGGGTGTGAAGGCATAAGGGACGTAGACGAGACTTCGCTCTCCGCTTCGAAGGTGCCTGCCGTCGTTACACGAAGAAGGATGTGTATGGAAATGGATGACTGCGGAAGCATAAGGAAGATGGCATGCGTTTGTTTAACTCTAAGAACAAGTCTCGAGGGTTCCCGTCCTTCGACTACCATCTCTTCTCGTAAGGATGCGAAGCCGCTCCTTAAACCTCGTGTGAACGAAAAGAGATGGAACGCGCGATACCGCACAGTGAGGAACACGTTGTGCGGAGGGTTTCTCTCCATTACGTCCTGTGTCATGGAGGTGGATGGGTCTTGCAATGTACGTGGGCTAGCCTCAGTAGCAGTAGTAGCCTGACACTGAATTCTGAGAAACAAGGCCATGTCAAACAGGCTTTCGCGCTAACATCGTGGTGCTTGAAGAAAGAAGCCTTTGGAGACATGTGCGTTGCTATATAAGGTAGGCGTCTTACACTCACCTCTCACGAAACCAAACTGTAGGGAACTAGTCTTTCCACTACCGCCTCCGGGGAAGAAGTTGGAAGAACTTTCCGACGTTCAAAGTGAAGGCACAAATGCTGGGCCGTCTACCACTGTTTGAGAGAGGAGTTGTGTCTCAAGCTCCTGTCAACCCAGATCTTGCTTCGGGAAGAGAGAAGCGTTTTCAGGACTTCGTGTGAAAGCGTAAGGACAATGCCATAGGCTGAATGGTGAAGGAAAATGTGGGTCGAATGCGACCACCAACTAACAAGTTGTCCCCTAGGGAGGTGTGTGTCTGGAAATGGGAGGAAGCGTAAGGAACGAGCTGTACACTTAAGTCTAAGAGACAATGCTGTGGAGGAGCGGTCCTTCGACTCCCCGCCTCCTTTCCTAAGGATCGAAGCAGCTTGACGCCGAGTGTGAACGGAAGCAGAGGAAAAGCCTGCTATACCTTACTCGGGGAACCACTTTGTATGGAGGGCTTCTCTCAATGAACACCACGGCTCACGACGCTAGAAGGGTTTTCAAACGTACGTGAGTTCGCCAAAGGAAAGCCACAGACTACACTGTGCGAAACAAGTCTGTGTCAAACCGCGCCTTCGAGCTTCCATCTGGCTTCACGGGGAAAACCTAGTCACAACATGAACGTGTGGAGCCCTAAACAGGCGGCGTGCACGTCGGTCTGAAGAAACACCACTGCAGAGAAACCGTGTTTCTCCCAACCTCTTCCCTGAAAATGGTAGTCTATTCCAAGGTAAGTGTGACAGCGCAAGGCATGTGCCCCATGCCTGCGCCACGGAAATAAGGAGTGGAGATTGTCTCTCCCGGTTCAAACCTTGTTCCGTGAGAAATGTTTTCAAGAGTACGAGAGAGAGCAGAGGGAAAAGGTCATGCCTTTAAGTCTGAGAAGGAAACCCTGGAAAGCCGTACGCCTACGTATGAGCGGCATTCTGGCGCGAACGTGTGAAGGCATAAAGAATGTGTCCTGGGACGGTGCTTGACAAACCCCTTGTGAAGAAGTCTTCCCTCAGCTATCATATGGTTTCAGGAAGATAAAAGTGTTTTCCGCCGTGGGCGCGAAGGCACGAGGGACGTGCCCTAGAGTGAGCTGTCCGTTTCGAATGTGCCGCCCGTCGTTCCACGAAGAAGGGTGAGTATGGAAATGTATGATGTGAGGAAGCATAGGGAAGATTGCCTACGGGTGTTTAACTCTAAGGACAAATCTAGAGGGTTGCCGTCCGTCGACGACCAGCTCTTTCCCTACGGATGGAAGCGCCGTGTTAAAGCTTAGGGCGAGAGAAAAGAGACGGAATGCGAGATACACCACAGTGGGGAACACGTTGTGTGGAGGGCTTCTCTCCACCAAAGTCTTGGGTCACGAATTTGGAAGGGCCTTCAAATGTACGTGAGCTAGCGTCAGCAGAGCCTTCCACTGAACTCAGAGAAACGAGGCCGCGTCAAACATGATTTCGTGCTAACCCCTTGGTTCGCGAAGCGCGAAGCCTTTTGAGATATGTGTGTGAGGGTCTTGCACTCACCTCTCAAGAAACAAAACGGTAGAGCAATAGTCTTCCCACTACCATCTACAGGGAAGAAGACGGAGGAAATGTCCCACGTTAAAAGTGAAGGCGCAAGTTACTGTGCCATAGAGCCCTGCTTGGGAAAGAACTTGTGTCGAAAGCTTCTCCCAACTCAGATCTTGTTTCGGGAAGATAGAAGCGCTGTCGGTACTTTGTGTGAAAACACAAGGAAAATGCCACACGCTGAATTGTGAAGAGAAATGTGGGTCGAACGTGACCACCAACACACTCGTTGTCCCCTAGAGAGGTGTGTGTCTGGAAGTGGGAGGAAGCGTAACGGACGTGCTATACACTTAACTCCAAGAAACAACGCTGTGGAGGTGCGGTCCTTCGACTGCCCTTCTTCTTTGCTAAGGAACGAAGCGGCTTGAAGCCAAGTGTGAAAGGAAACGGAGGGCAAGGAAGGGTGATATGCCTCACTCGCGGCACAACTTCTGATGGAGGGCTTTTCTCAACGAACACCATGTGTCACGAAGATAGAAGGGTTTGCGAAAGTATGTGACTTCGCCAAAGGAAAGGCATACACGAATCTCGGCGAACCACGTCTGTGTCGATCGCGACTTCGAGCTTCCATCTGGGTTCCCGAGGAACCCATAGTCACATAATGTATGTGTTGTATCCTACTGCAGAAACACCACTGCAGAGAAACCGTGCGTCTACTATCACCTTCCCTGAAACTGGTAGACTTTTGCAATGGAAGTGGGAAATCGCAAGGAATGTGCCCCGTGCCTGTGCCACGGAAGTAACTAGTGTAAATGTCTGTCGCGATTGGAATCCTGTTCCGTGAGAAGCGTTTCCAAGAGTATGAGAGAGAGCAGATGGAAAAGGTCATGGTTTGAAGCGTGAGAAGGAGACCCGTCAGGAAAGCCATACACGTAAGTCGGGGAAGCACTTTCGCGTGACATGGTGAAGGCATCTAGAATGTGCCCTGTGACGGTGCTCGAGAAACCACTTGTGAAGAAGGCTTCCCTCAACTGCCGTATCGTTTCCGTAGGAGGAAACTGTTTTCCGTAGTGGGTGTGAAGGCATAAGGGACGTAGACGAGACTTCGCTCTCCGCTTCGAAGGTGCCTGCCGTCGTTACACGAAGAAGGATGTGTATGGAAATGGATGACTGCGGAAGCATAAGGAAGATGGCATGCGTTTGTTTAACTCTAAGAACAAGTCTCGAGGGTTCCCGTCCTTCGACTACCATCTCTTCTCGTAAGGATGCGAAGCCGCTCCTTAAACCTCGTGTGAACGAAAAGAGATGGAACGCGCGATACCGCACAGTGAGGAACACGTTGTGCGGAGGGTTTCTCTCCATTACGTCCTGTGTCATGGAGGTGGATGGGTCTTGCAATGTACGTGGGCTAGCCTCAGTAGCAGTAGTAGCCTGACACTGAATTCTGAGAAACAAGGCCATGTCAAACAGGCTTTCGCGCTAACATCGTGGTGCTTGAAGAAAGAAGCCTTTGGAGACATGTGCGTTGCTATATAAGGTAGGCGTCTTACACTCACCTCTCACGAAACCAAACTGTAGGGAACTAGTCTTTCCACTACCGCCTCCGGGGAAGAAGTTGGAAGAACTTTCCGACGTTCAAAGTGAAGGCACAAATGCTGGGCCGTCTACCACTGTTTGAGAGAGGAGTTGTGTCTCAAGCTCCTGTCAACCCAGATCTTGCTTCGGGAAGAGAGAAGCGTTTTCAGGACTTCGTGTGAAAGCGTAAGGACAATGCCATAGGCTGAATGGTGAAGGAAAATGTGGGTCGAATGCGACCACCAACTAACAAGTTGTCCCCTAGGGAGGTGTGTGTCTGGAAATGGGAGGAAGCGTAAGGAACGAGCTGTACACTTAAGTCTAAGAGACAATGCTGTGGAGGAGCGGTCCTTCGACTCCCCGCCTCCTTTCCTAAGGATCGAAGCAGCTTGACGCCGAGTGTGAACGGAAGCAGAGGAAAAGCCTGCTATACCTTACTCGGGGAACCACTTTGTATGGAGGGCTTCTCTCAATGAACACCACGGCTCACGACGCTAGAAGGGTTTTCAAACGTACGTGAGTTCGCCAAAGGAAAGCCATAGACTACACTGTGCGAAACAAGTCTGTGTCAAACCGCGCCTTCGAGCTTCCATCTGGCTTCACGGGGAAAACCTAGTCACAACATGAACGTGTGGAGCCCTAAACAGGCGGCGTGCACGTCGGTCTGAAGAAACACCACTGCAGAGAAACCGTGTTTCTCCCAACCTCTTCCCTGAAAATGGTAGTCTATTCCAAGGTAAGTGTGACAGCGCAAGGCATGTGCCCCATGCCTGCGCCACGGAAATAAGGAGTGGAGATTGTCTCTCCCGGTTCAAACCTTGTTCCGTGAGAAATGTTTTCAAGAGTACGAGAGAGAGCAGAGGGAAAAGGTCATGCCTTTAAGTCTGAGAAGGAAACCCTGGAAAGCCGTACGCCTACGTATGAGCGGCATTCTGGCGCGAACGTGTGAAGGCATAAAGAATGTGTCCTGGGACGGTGCTTGACAAACCCCTTGTGAAGAAGTCTTCCCTCAGCTATCATATGGTTTCAGGAAGATAAAAGTGTTTTCCGCCGTGGGCGCGAAGGCACGAGGGACGTGCCCTAGAGTGAGCTGTCCGTTTCGAATGTGCCGCCCGTCGTTCCACGAAGAAGGGTGAGTATGGAAATGTATGATGTGAGGAAGCATAGGGAAGATTGCCTACGGGTGTTTAACTCTAAGGACAAATCTAGAGGGTTGCCGTCCGTCGACGACCAGCTCTTTCCCTACGGATGGAAGCGCCGTGTTAAAGCTTAGGGCGAGAGAAAAGAGACGGAATGCGAGATACACCACAGTGGGGAACACGTTGTGTGGAGGGCTTCTCTCCACCAAAGTCTTGGGTCACGAATTTGGAAGGGCCTTCAAATGTACGTGAGCTAGCGTCAGCAGAGCCTTCCACTGAACTCAGAGAAACGAGGCCGCGTCAAACATGATTTCGTGCTAACCCCTTGGTTCGCGAAGCGCGAAGCCTTTTGAGATATGTGTGTGAGGGTCTTGCACTCACCTCTCAAGAAACAAAACGGTAGAGCAATAGTCTTCCCACTACCATCTACAGGGAAGAAGACGGAGGAAATGTCCCACGTTAAAAGTGAAGGCGCAAGTTACTGTGCCATAGAGCCCTGCTTGGGAAAGAACTTGTGTCGAAAGCTTCTCCCAACTCAGATCTTGTTTCGGGAAGATAGAAGCGCTGTCGGTACTTTGTGTGAAAACACAAGGAAAATGCCACACGCTGAATTGTGAAGAGAAATGTGGGTCGAACGTGACCACCAACACACTCGTTGTCCCCTAGAGAGGTGTGTGTCTGGAAGTGGGAGGAAGCGTAACGGACGTGCTATACACTTAACTCCAAGAAACAACGCTGTGGAGGTGCGGTCCTTCGACTGCCCTTCTTCTTTGCTAAGGAACGAAGCGGCTTGAAGCCAAGTGTGAAAGGAAACGGAGGGCAAGGAAGGGTGATATACCTCACTCGCGGCACAACTTCTGATGGAGGGCTTTTCTCAACGAACACCATGTGTCACGAAGATAGAAGGGTTTGCGAAAGTATGTGACTTCGCCAAAGGAAAGGCATACACGAATCTCGGCGAACCACGTCTGTGTCGATCGCGACTTCGAGCTTCCATCTGGGTTCCCGAGGAACCCATAGTCACATAATGTATGTGTTGTATCCTACTGCAGAAACACCACTGCAGAGAAACCGTGCGTCTACTATCACCTTCCCTGAAACTGGTAGACTTTTGCAATGGAAGTGGGAAATCGCAAGGAATGTGCCCCGTGCCTGTGCCACGGAAGTAACTAGTGTAAATGTCTGTCGCGATTGGAATCCTGTTCCGTGAGAAGCGTTTCCAAGAGTATGAGAGAGAGCAGATGGAAAAGGTCATGGTTTGAAGCGTGAGAAGGAGACCCGTCAGGAAAGCCATACACGTAAGTCGGGGAAGCACTTTCGCGTGACATGGTGAAGGCATCTAGAATGTGCCCTGTGACGGTGCTCGAGAAACCACTTGTGAAGAAGGCTTCCCTCAACTGCCGTATCGTTTCCGTAGGAGGAAACTGTTTTCCGTAGTGGGTGTGAAGGCATAAGGGACGTAGACGAGACTTCGCTCTCCGCTTCGAAGGTGCCTGCCGTCGTTACACGAAGAAGGATGTGTATGGAAATGGATGACTGCGGAAGCATAAGGAAGATGGCATGCGTTTGTTTAACTCTAAGAACAAGTCTCGAGGGTTCCCGTCCTTCGACTACCATCTCTTCTCGTAAGGATGCGAAGCCGCTCCTTAAACCTCGTGTGAACGAAAAGAGATGGAACGCGCGATACCGCACAGTGAGGAACACGTTGTGCGGAGGGTTTCTCTCCATTACGTCCTGTGTCATGGAGGTGGATGGGTCTTGCAATGTACGTGGGCTAGCCTCAGTAGCAGTAGTAGCCTGACACTGAATTCTGAGAAACAAGGCCATGTCAAACAGGCTTTCGCGCTAACATCGTGGTGCTTGAAGAAAGAAGCCTTTGGAGACATGTGCGTTGCTATATAAGGTAGGCGTCTTACACTCACCTCTCACGAAACCAAACTGTAGGGAACTAGTCTTTCCACTACCGCCTCCGGGGAAGAAGTTGGAAGAACTTTCCGACGTTCAAAGTGAAGGCACAAATGCTGGGCCGTCTACCACTGTTTGAGAGAGGAGTTGTGTCTCAAGCTCCTGTCAACCCAGATCTTGCTTCGGGAAGAGAGAAGCGTTTTCAGGACTTCGTGTGAAAGCGTAAGGACAATGCCATAGGCTGAATGGTGAAGGAAAATGTGGGTCGAATGCGACCACCAACTAACAAGTTGTCCCCTAGGGAGGTGTGTGTCTGGAAATGGGAGGAAGCGTAAGGAACGAGCTGTACACTTAAGTCTAAGAGACAATGCTGTGGAGGAGCGGTCCTTCGACTCCCCGCCTCCTTTCCTAAGGATCGAAGCAGCTTGACGCCGAGTGTGAACGGAAGCAGAGGAAAAGCCTGCTATACCTTACTCGGGGAACCACTTTGTATGGAGGGCTTCTCTCAATGAACACCACGGCTCACGACGCTAGAAGGGTTTTCAAACGTACGTGAGTTCGCCAAAGGAAAGCCACAGACTACACTGTGCGAAACAAGTCTGTGTCAAACCGCGCCTTCGAGCTTCCATCTGGCTTCACGGGGAAAACCTAGTCACAACATGAACGTGTGGAGCCCTAAACAGGCGGCGTGCACGTCGGTCTGAAGAAACACCACTGCAGAGAAACCGTGTTTCTCCCAACCTCTTCCCTGAAAATGGTAGTCTATTCCAAGGTAAGTGTGACAGCGCAAGGCATGTGCCCCATGCCTGCGCCACGGAAATAAGGAGTGGAGATTGTCTCTCCCGGTTCAAACCTTGTTCCGTGAGAAATGTTTTCAAGAGTACGAGAGAGAGCAGAGGGAAAAGGTCATGCCTTTAAGTCTGAGAAGGAAACCCTGGAAAGCCGTACGCCTACGTATGAGCGGCATTCTGGCGCGAACGTGTGAAGGCATAAAGAATGTGTCCTGGGACGGTGCTTGACAAACCCCTTGTGAAGAAGTCTTCCCTCAGCTATCATATGGTTTCAGGAAGATAAAAGTGTTTTCCGCCGTGGGCGCGAAGGCACGAGGGACGTGCCCTAGAGTGAGCTGTCCGTTTCGAATGTGCCGCCCGTCGTTCCACGAAGAAGGGTGAGTATGGAAATGTATGATGTGAGGAAGCATAGGGAAGATTGCCTACGGGTGTTTAACTCTAAGGACAAATCTAGAGGGTTGCCGTCCGTCGACGACCAGCTCTTTCCCTACGGATGGAAGCGCCGTGTTAAAGCTTAGGGCGAGAGAAAAGAGACGGAATGCGAGATACACCACAGTGGGGAACACGTTGTGTGGAGGGCTTCTCTCCACCAAAGTCTTGGGTCACGAATTTGGAAGGGCCTTCAAATGTACGTGAGCTAGCGTCAGCAGAGCCTTCCACTGAACTCAGAGAAACGAGGCCGCGTCAAACATGATTTCGTGCTAACCCCTTGGTTCGCGAAGCGCGAAGCCTTTTGAGATATGTGTGTGAGGGTCTTGCACTCACCTCTCAAGAAACAAAACGGTAGAGCAATAGTCTTCCCACTACCATCTACAGGGAAGAAGACGGAGGAAATGTCCCACGTTAAAAGTGAAGGCGCAAGTTACTGTGCCATAGAGCCCTGCTTGGGAAAGAACTTGTGTCGAAAGCTTCTCCCAACTCAGATCTTGTTTCGGGAAGATAGAAGCGCTGTCGGTACTTTGTGTGAAAACACAAGGAAAATGCCACACGCTGAATTGTGAAGAGAAATGTGGGTCGAACGTGACCACCAACACACTCGTTGTCCCCTAGAGAGGTGTGTGTCTGGAAGTGGGAGGAAGCGTAACGGACGTGCTATACACTTAACTCCAAGAAACAACGCTGTGGAGGTGCGGTCCTTCGACTGCCCTTCTTCTTTGCTAAGGAACGAAGCGGCTTGAAGCCAAGTGTGAAAGGAAACGGAGGGCAAGGAAGGGTGATATGCCTCACTCGCGGCACAACTTCTGATGGAGGGCTTTTCTCAACGAACACCATGTGTCACGAAGATAGAAGGGTTTGCGAAAGTATGTGACTTCGCCAAAGGAAAGGCATACACGAATCTCGGCGAACCACGTCTGTGTCGATCGCGACTTCGAGCTTCCATCTGGGTTCCCGAGGAACCCATAGTCACATAATGTATGTGTTGTATCCTACTGCAGAAACACCACTGCAGAGAAACCGTGCGTCTACTATCACCTTCCCTGAAACTGGTAGACTTTTGCAATGGAAGTGGGAAATCGCAAGGAATGTGCCCCGTGCCTGTGCCACGGAAGTAACTAGTGTAAATGTCTGTCGCGATTGGAATCCTGTTCCGTGAGAAGCGTTTCCAAGAGTATGAGAGAGAGCAGATGGAAAAGGTCATGGTTTGAAGCGTGAGAAGGAGACCCGTCAGGAAAGCCATACACGTAAGTCGGGGAAGCACTTTCGCGTGACATGGTGAAGGCATCTAGAATGTGCCCTGTGACGGTGCTCGAGAAACCACTTGTGAAGAAGGCTTCCCTCAACTGCCGTATCGTTTCCGTAGGAGGAAACTGTTTTCCGTAGTGGGTGTGAAGGCATAAGGGACGTAGACGAGACTTCGCTCTCCGCTTCGAAGGTGCCTGCCGTCGTTACACGAAGAAGGATGTGTATGGAAATGGATGACTGCGGAAGCATAAGGAAGATGGCATGCGTTTGTTTAACTCTAAGAACAAGTCTCGAGGGTTCCCGTCCTTCGACTACCATCTCTTCTCGTAAGGATGCGAAGCCGCTCCTTAAACCTCGTGTGAACGAAAAGAGATGGAACGCGCGATACCGCACAGTGAGGAACACGTTGTGCGGAGGGTTTCTCTCCATTACGTCCTGTGTCATGGAGGTGGATGGGTCTTGCAATGTACGTGGGCTAGCCTCAGTAGCAGTAGTAGCCTGACACTGAATTCTGAGAAACAAGGCCATGTCAAACAGGCTTTCGCGCTAACATCGTGGTGCTTGAAGAAAGAAGCCTTTGGAGACATGTGCGTTGCTATATAAGGTAGGCGTCTTACACTCACCTCTCACGAAACCAAACTGTAGGGAACTAGTCTTTCCACTACCGCCTCCGGGGAAGAAGTTGGAAGAACTTTCCGACGTTCAAAGTGAAGGCACAAATGCTGGGCCGTCTACCACTGTTTGAGAGAGGAGTTGTGTCTCAAGCTCCTGTCAACCCAGATCTTGCTTCGGGAAGAGAGAAGCGTTTTCAGGACTTCGTGTGAAAGCGTAAGGACAATGCCATAGGCTGAATGGTGAAGGAAAATGTGGGTCGAATGCGACCACCAACTAACAAGTTGTCCCCTAGGGAGGTGTGTGTCTGGAAATGGGAGGAAGCGTAAGGAACGAGCTGTACACTTAAGTCTAAGAGACAATGCTGTGGAGGAGCGGTCCTTCGACTCCCCGCCTCCTTTCCTAAGGATCGAAGCAGCTTGACGCCGAGTGTGAACGGAAGCAGAGGAAAAGCCTGCTATACCTTACTCGGGGAACCACTTTGTATGGAGGGCTTCTCTCAATGAACACCACGGCTCACGACGCTAGAAGGGTTTTCAAACGTACGTGAGTTCGCCAAAGGAAAGCCACAGACTACACTGTGCGAAACAAGTCTGTGTCAAACCGCGCCTTCGAGCTTCCATCTGGCTTCACGGGGAAAACCTAGTCACAACATGAACGTGTGGAGCCCTAAACAGGCGGCGTGCACGTCGGTCTGAAGAAACACCACTGCAGAGAAACCGTGTTTCTCCCAACCTCTTCCCTGAAAATGGTAGTCTATTCCAAGGTAAGTGTGACAGCGCAAGGCATGTGCCCCATGCCTGCGCCACGGAAATAAGGAGTGGAGATTGTCTCTCCCGGTTCAAACCTTGTTCCGTGAGAAATGTTTTCAAGAGTACGAGAGAGAGCAGAGGGAAAAGGTCATGCCTTTAAGTCTGAGAAGGAAACCCTGGAAAGCCGTACGCCTACGTATGAGCGGCATTCTGGCGCGAACGTGTGAAGGCATAAAGAATGTGTCCTGGGACGGTGCTTGACAAACCCCTTGTGAAGAAGTCTTCCCTCAGCTATCATATGGTTTCAGGAAGATAAAAGTGTTTTCCGCCGTGGGCGCGAAGGCACGAGGGACGTGCCCTAGAGTGAGCTGTCCGTTTCGAATGTGCCGCCCGTCGTTCCACGAAGAAGGGTGAGTATGGAAATGTATGATGTGAGGAAGCATAGGGAAGATTGCCTACGGGTGTTTAACTCTAAGGACAAATCTAGAGGGTTGCCGTCCGTCGACGACCAGCTCTTTCCCTACGGATGGAAGCGCCGTGTTAAAGCTTAGGGCGAGAGAAAAGAGACGGAATGCGAGATACACCACAGTGGGGAACACGTTGTGTGGAGGGCTTCTCTCCACCAAAGTCTTGGGTCACGAATTTGGAAGGGCCTTCAAATGTACGTGAGCTAGCGTCAGCAGAGCCTTCCACTGAACTCAGAGAAACGAGGCCGCGTCAAACATGATTTCGTGCTAACCCCTTGGTTCGCGAAGCGCGAAGCCTTTTGAGATATGTGTGTGAGGGTCTTGCACTCACCTCTCAAGAAACAAAACGGTAGAGCAATAGTCTTCCCACTACCATCTACAGGGAAGAAGACGGAGGAAATGTCCCACGTTAAAAGTGAAGGCGCAAGTTACTCTGCCATAGAGCCCTGCTTGGGAAAGAACTTGTGTCGAAAGCTTCTCCCAACTCAGATCTTGTTTCGGGAAGATAGAAGCGCTGTCGGTACTTTGTGTGAAAACACAAGGAAAATGCCACACGCTGAATTGTGAAGAGAAATGTGGGTCGAACGTGACCACCAACACACTCGTTGTCCCCTAGAGAGGTGTGTGTCTGGAAGTGGGAGGAAGCGTAACGGACGTGCTATACACTTAACTCCAAGAAACAACGCTGTGGAGGTGCGGTCCTTCGACTGCCCTTCTTCTTTGCTAAGGAACGAAGCGGCTTGAAGCCAAGTGTGAAAGGAAACGGAGGGCAAGGAAGGGTGATATGCCTCACTCGCGGCACAACTTCTGATGGAGGGCTTTTCTCAACGAACACCATGTGTCACGAAGATAGAAGGGTTTGCGAAAGTATGTGACTTCGCCAAAGGAAAGGCATACACGAATCTCGGCGAACCACGTCTGTGTCGATCACGACTTCGAGCTTCCATCTGGGTTCCCGAGGAACCCATAGTCACATAATGTATGTGTTGTATCCTACTGCAGAAACACCACTGCAGAGAAACCGTGCGTCTACTATCACCTTCCCTGAAACTGGTAGACTTTTGCAATGGAAGTGGGAAATCGCAAGGAATGTGCCCCGTGCCTGTGCCACGGAAGTAACTAGTGTAAATGTCTGTCGCGATTGGAATCCTGTTCCGTGAGAAGCGTTTCCAAGAGTATGAGAGAGAGCAGATGGAAAAGGTCATGGTTTGAAGCGTGAGAAGGAGACCCGTCAGGAAAGCCATACACGTAAGTCGGGGAAGCACTTTCGCGTGACATGGTGAAGGCATCTAGAATGTGCCCTGTGACGGTGCTCGAGAAACCACTTGTGAAGAAGGCTTCCCTCAACTGCCGTATCGTTTCCGTAGGAGGAAACTGTTTTCCGTAGTGGGTGTGAAGGCATAAGGGACGTAGACGAGACTTCGCTCTCCGCTTCGAAGGTGCCTGCCGTCGTTACACGAAGAAGGATGTGTATGGAAATGGATGACTGCGGAAGCATAAGGAAGATGGCATGCGTTTGTTTAACTCTAAGAACAAGTCTCGAGGGTTCCCGTCCTTCGACTACCATCTCTTCTCGTAAGGATGCGAAGCCGCTCCTTAAACCTCGTGTGAACGAAAAGAGATGGAACGCGCGATACCGCACAGTGAGGAACACGTTGTGCGGAGGGTTTCTCTCCATTACGTCCTGTGTCATGGAGGTGGATGGGTCTTGCAATGTACGTGGGCTAGCCTCAGTAGCAGTAGTAGCCTGACACTGAATTCTGAGAAACAAGGCCATGTCAAACAGGCTTTCGCGCTAACATCGTGGTGCTTGAAGAAAGAAGCCTTTGGAGACATGTGCGTTGCTATATAAGGTAGGCGTCTTACACTCACCTCTCACGAAACCAAACTGTAGGGAACTAGTCTTTCCACTACCGCCTCCGGGGAAGAAGTTGGAAGAACTTTCCGACGTTCAAAGTGAAGGCACAAATGCTGGGCCGTCTACCACTGTTTGAGAGAGGAGTTGTGTCTCAAGCTCCTGTCAACCCAGATCTTGCTTCGGGAAGAGAGAAGCGTTTTCAGGACTTCGTGTGAAAGCGTAAGGACAATGCCATAGGCTGAATGGTGAAGGAAAATGTGGGTCGAATGCGACCACCAACTAACAAGTTGTCCCCTAGGGAGGTGTGTGTCTGGAAATGGGAGGAAGCGTAAGGAACGAGCTGTACACTTAAGTCTAAGAGACAATGCTGTGGAGGAGCCGTCCTTCGACTCCCCGCCTCCTTTCCTAAGGATCGAAGCAGCTTGACGCCGAGTGTGAACGGAAGCAGAGGAAAAGCCTGCTATACCTTACTCGGGGAACCACTTTGTATGGAGGGCTTCTCTCAATGAACACCACGGCTCACGACGCTAGAAGGGTTTTCAAACGTACGTGAGTTCGCCAAAGGAAAGCCACAGACTACACTGTGCGAAACAAGTCTGTGTCAAACCGCGCCTTCGAGCTTCCATCTGGCTTCACGGGGAAAACCTAGTCACAACATGAACGTGTGGAGCCCTAAACAGGCGGCGTGCACGTCGGTCTGAAGAAACACCACTGCAGAGAAACCGTGTTTCTCCCAACCTCTTCCCTGAAAATGGTAGTCTATTCCAAGGTAAGTGTGACAGCGCAAGGCATGTGCCCCATGCCTGCGCCACGGAAATAAGGAGTGGAGATTGTCTCTCCCGGTTCAAACCTTGTTCCGTGAGAAATGTTTTCAAGAGTACGAGAGAGAGCAGAGGGAAAAGGTCATGCCTTTAAGTCTGAGAAGGAAACCCTGGAAAGCCGTACGCCTACGTATGAGCGGCATTCTGGCGCGAACGTGTGAAGGCATAAAGAATGTGTCCTGGGACGGTGCTTGACAAACCCCTTGTGAAGAAGTCTTCCCTCAGCTATCATATGGTTTCAGGAAGATAAAAGTGTTTTCCGCCGTGGGCGTGAAGGCACGAGGGACGTGCCCTAGAGTGAGCTGTCCGTTTCGAATGTGCCGCCCGTCGTTCCACGAAGAAGGGTGAGTATGGAAATGTATGATGTGAGGAAGCATAGGGAAGATTGCCTACGGGTGTTTAACTCTAAGGACAAATCTAGAGGGTTGCCGTCCGTCGACGACCAGCTCTTTCCCTACGGATGGAAGCGCCGTGTTAAAGCTTAGGGCGAGAGAAAAGAGACGGAATGCGAGATACACCACAGTGGGGAACACGTTGTGTGGAGGGCTTCTCTCCACCAAAGTCTTGGGTCACGAATTTGGAAGGGCCTTCAAATGTACGTGAGCTAGCGTCAGCAGAGCCTTCCACTGAACTCAGAGAAACGAGGCCGCGTCAAACATGATTTCGTGCTAACCCCTTGGTTCGCGAAGCGCGAAGCCTTTTGAGATATGTGTGTGAGGGTCTTGCACTCACCTCTCAAGAAACAAAACGGTAGAGCAATAGTCTTCCCACTACCATCTACAGGGAAGAAGACGGAGGAAATGTCCCACGTTAAAAGTGAAGGCGCAAGTTACTGTGCCATAGAGCCCTGCTTGGGAAAGAACTTGTGTCGAAAGCTTCTCCCAACTCAGATCTTGTTTCGGGAAGATAGAAGCGCTGTCGGTACTTTGTGTGAAAACACAAGGAAAATGCCACACGCTGAATTGTGAAGAGAAATGTGGGTCGAACGTGACCACCAACACACTCGTTGTCCCCTAGAGAGGTGTGTGTCTGGAAGTGGGAGGAAGCGTAACGGACGTGCTATACACTTAACTCCAAGAAACAACGCTGTGGAGGTGCGGTCCTTCGACTGCCCTTCTTCTTTGCTAAGGAACGAAGCGGCTTGAAGCCAAGTGTGAAAGGAAACGGAGGGCAAGGAAGGGTGATATGCCTCACTCGCGGCACAACTTCTGATGGAGGGCTTTTCTCAACGAACACCATGTGTCACGAAGATAGAAGGGTTTGCGAAAGTATGTGACTTCGCCAAAGGAAAGGCATACACGAATCTCGGCGAACCACGTCTGTGTCGATCGCGACTTCGAGCTTCCATCTGGGTTCCCGAGGAACCCATAGTCACATAATGTATGTGTTGTATCCTACTGCAGAAACACCACTGCAGAGAAACCGTGCGTCTACTATCACCTTCCCTGAAACTGGTAGACTTTTGCAATGGAAGTGGGAAATCGCAAGGAATGTGCCCCGTGCCTGTGCCACGGAAGTAACTAGTGTAAATGTCTGTCGCGATTGGAATCCTGTTCCGTGAGAAGCGTTTCCAAGAGTATGAGAGAGAGCAGATGGAAAAGGTCATGGTTTGAAGCGTGAGAAGGAGACCCGTCAGGAAAGCCATACACGTAAGTCGGGGAAGCACTTTCGCGTGACATGGTGAAGGCATCTAGAATGTGCCCTGTGACGGTGCTCGAGAAACCACTTGTGAAGAAGGCTTCCCTCAACTGCCGTATCGTTTCCGTAGGAGGAAACTGTTTTCCGTAGTGGGTGTGAAGGCATAAGGGACGTAGACGAGACTTCGCTCTCCGCTTCGAAGGTGCCTGCCGTCGTTACACGAAGAAGGATGTGTATGGAAATGGATGACTGCGGAAGCATAAGGAAGATGGCATGCGTTTGTTTAACTCTAAGAACAAGTCTCGAGGGTTCCCGTCCTTCGACTACCATCTCTTCTCGTAAGGATGCGAAGCCGCTCCTTAAACCTCGTGTGAACGAAAAGAGATGGAACGCGCGATACCGCACAGTGAGGAACACGTTGTGCGGAGGGTTTCTCTCCATTACGTCCTGTGTCATGGAGGTGGATGGGTCTTGCAATGTACGTGGGCTAGCCTCAGTAGCAGTAGTAGCCTGACACTGAATTCTGAGAAACAAGGCCATGTCAAACAGGCTTTCGCGCTAACATCGTGGTGCTTGAAGAAAGAAGCCTTTGGAGACATGTGCGTTGCTATATAAGGTAGGCGTCTTACACTCACCTCTCACGAAACCAAACTGTAGGGAACTAGTCTTTCCACTACCGCCTCCGGGGAAGAAGTTGGAAGAACTTTCCGACGTTCAAAGTGAAGGCACAAATGCTGGGCCGTCTACCACTGTTTGAGAGAGGAGTTGTGTCTCAAGCTCCTGTCAACCCAGATCTTGCTTCGGGAAGAGAGAAGCGTTTTCAGGACTTCGTGTGAAAGCGTAAGGACAATGCCATAGGCTGAATGGTGAAGGAAAATGTGGGTCGAATGCGACCACCAACTAACAAGTTGTCCCCTAGGGAGGTGTGTGTCTGGAAATGGGAGGAAGCGTAAGGAACGAGCTGTACACTTAAGTCTAAGAGACAATGCTGTGGAGGAGCGGTCCTTCGACTCCCCGCCTCCTTTCCTAAGGATCGAAGCAGCTTGACGCCGAGTGTGAACGGAAGCAGAGGAAAAGCCTGCTATACCTTACTCGGGGAACCACTTTGTATGGAGGGCTTCTCTCAATGAACACCACGGCTCACGACGCTAGAAGGGTTTTCAAACGTACGTGAGTTCGCCAAAGGAAAGCCACAGACTACACTGTGCGAAACAAGTCTGTGTCAAACCGCGCCTTCGAGCTTCCATCTGGCTTCACGGGGAAAACCTAGTCACAACATGAACGTGTGGAGCCCTAAACAGGCGGCGTGCACGTCGGTCTGAAGAAACACCACTGCAGAGAAACCGTGTTTCTCCCAACCTCTTCCCTGAAAATGGTAGTCTATTCCAAGGTAAGTGTGACAGCGCAAGGCATGTGCCCCATGCCTGCGCCACGGAAATAAGGAGTGGAGATTGTCTCTCCCGGTTCAAACCTTGTTCCGTGAGAAATGTTTTCAAGAGTACGAGAGAGAGCAGAGGGAAAAGGTCATGCCTTTAAGTCTGAGAAGGAAACCCTGGAAAGCCGTACGCCTACATATGAGCGGCATTCTGGCGCGAACGTGTGAAGGCATAAAGAATGTGTCCTGGGACGGTGCTTGACAAACCCCTTGTGAAGAAGTCTTCCCTCAGCTATCATATGGTTTCAGGAAGATAAAAGTGTTTTCCGCCGTGGGCGCGAAGGCACGAGGGACGTGCCCTAGAGTGAGCTGTCCGTTTCGAATGTGCCGCCCGTCGTTCCACGAAGAAGGGTGAGTATGGAAATGTATGATGTGAGGAAGCATAGGGAAGATTGCCTACGGGTGTTTAACTCTAAGGACAAATCTAGAGGGTTGCCGTCCGTCGACGACCAGCTCTTTCCCTACGGATGGAAGCGCCGTGTTAAAGCTTAGGGCGAGAGAAAAGAGACGGAATGCGAGATACACCACAGTGGGGAACACGTTGTGTGGAGGGCTTCTCTCCACCAAAGTCTTGGGTCACGAATTTGGAAGGGCCTTCAAATGTACGTGAGCTAGCGTCAGCAGAGCCTTCCACTGAACTCAGAGAAACGAGGCCGCGTCAAACATGATTTCGTGCTAACCCCTTGGTTCGCGAAGCGCGAAGCCTTTTGAGATATGTGTGTGAGGGTCTTGCACTCACCTCTCAAGAAACAAAACGGTAGAGCAATAGTCTTCCCACTACCATCTACAGGGAAGAAGACGGAGGAAATGTCCCACGTTAAAAGTGAAGGCGCAAGTTACTCTGCCATAGAGCCCTGCTTGGGAAAGAACTTGTGTCGAAAGCTTCTCCCAACTCAGATCTTGTTTCGGGAAGATAGAAGCGCTGTCGGTACTTTGTGTGAAAACACAAGGAAAATGCCACACGCTGAATTGTGAAGAGAAATGTGGGTCGAACGTGACCACCAACACACTCGTTGTCCCCTAGAGAGGTGTGTGTCTGGAAGTGGGAGGAAGCGTAACGGACGTGCTATACACTTAACTCCAAGAAACAACGCTGTGGAGGTGCGGTCCTTCGACTGCCCTTCTTCTTTGCTAAGGAACGAAGCGGCTTGAAGCCAAGTGTGAAAGGAAACGGAGGGCAAGGAAGGGTGATATGCCTCACTCGCGGCACAACTTCTGATGGAGGGCTTTTCTCAACGAACACCATGTGTCACGAAGATAGAAGGGTTTGCGAAAGTATGTGACTTCGCCAAAGGAAAGGCATACACGAATCTCGGCGAACCACGTCTGTGTCGATCGCGACTTCGAGCTTCCATCTGGGTTCCCGAGGAACCCATAGTCACATAATGTATGTGTTGTATCCTACTGCAGAAACACCACTGCAGAGAAACCGTGCGTCTACTATCACCTTCCCTGAAACTGGTAGACTTTTGCAATGGAAGTGGGAAATCGCAAGGAATGTGCCCCGTGCCTGTGCCACGGAAGTAACTAGTGTAAATGTCTGTCGCGATTGGAATCCTGTTCCGTGAGAAGCGTTTCCAAGAGTATGAGAGAGAGCAGATGGAAAAGGTCATGGTTTGAAGCGTGAGAAGGAGACCCGTCAGGAAAGCCATACACGTAAGTCGGGGAAGCACTTTCGCGTGACATGGTGAAGGCATCTAGAATGTGCCCTGTGACGGTGCTCGAGAAACCACTTGTGAAGAAGGCTTCCCTCAACTGCCGTATCGTTTCCGTAGGAGGAAACTGTTTTCCGTAGTGGGTGTGAAGGCATAAGGGACGTAGACGAGACTTCGCTCTCCGCTTCGAAGGTGCCTGCCGTCGTTACACGAAGAAGGATGTGTATGGAAATGGATGACTGCGGAAGCATAAGGAAGATGGCATGCGTTTGTTTAACTCTAAGAACAAGTCTCGAGGGTTCCCGTCCTTCGACTACCATCTCTTCTCGTAAGGATGCGAAGCCGCTCCTTAAACCTCGTGTGAACGAAAAGAGATGGAACGCGCGATACCGCACAGTGAGGAACACGTTGTGCGGAGGGTTTCTCTCCATTACGTCCTGTGTCATGGAGGTGGATGGGTCTTGCAATGTACGTGGGCTAGCCTCAGTAGCAGTAGTAGCCTGACACTGAATTCTGAGAAACAAGGCCATGTCAAACAGGCTTTCGCGCTAACATCGTGGTGCTTGAAGAAAGAAGCCTTTGGAGACATGTGCGTTGCTATATAAGGTAGGCGTCTTACACTCACCTCTCACGAAACCAAACTGTAGGGAACTAGTCTTTCCACTACCGCCTCCGGGGAAGAAGTTGGAAGAACTTTCCGACGTTCAAAGTGAAGGCACAAATGCTGGGCCGTCTACCACTGTTTGAGAGAGGAGTTGTGTCTCAAGCTCCTGTCAACCCAGATCTTGCTTCGGGAAGAGAGAAGCGTTTTCAGGACTTCGTGTGAAAGCGTAAGGACAATGCCATAGGCTGAATGGTGAAGGAAAATGTGGGTCGAATGCGACCACCAACTAACAAGTTGTCCCCTAGGGAGGTGTGTGTCTGGAAATGGGAGGAAGCGTAAGGAACGAGCTGTACACTTAAGTCTAAGAGACAATGCTGTGGAGGAGCGGTCCTTCGACTCCCCGCCTCCTTTCCTAAGGATCGAAGCAGCTTGACGCCGAGTGTGAACGGAAGCAGAGGAAAAGCCTGCTATACCTTACTCGGGGAACCACTTTGTATGGAGGGCTTCTCTCAATGAACACCACGGCTCACGACGCTAGAAGGGTTTTCAAACGTACGTGAGTTCGCCAAAGGAAAGCCATAGACTACACTGTGCGAAACAAGTCTGTGTCAAACCGCGCCTTCGAGCTTCCATCTGGCTTCACGGGGAAAACCTAGTCACAACATGAACGTGTGGAGCCCTAAACAGGCGGCGTGCACGTCGGTCTGAAGAAACACCACTGCAGAGAAACCGTGTTTCTCCCAACCTCTTCCCTGAAAATGGTAGTCTATTCCAAGGTAAGTGTGACAGCGCAAGGCATGTGCCCCATGCCTGCGCCACGGAAATAAGGAGTGGAGATTGTCTCTCCCGGTTCAAACCTTGTTCCGTGAGAAATGTTTTCAAGAGTACGAGAGAGAGCAGAGGGAAAAGGTCATGCCTTTAAGTCTGAGAAGGAAACCCTGGAAAGCCGTACGCCTACGTATGAGCGGCATTCTGGCGCGAACGTGTGAAGGCATAAAGAATGTGTCCTGGGACGGTGCTTGACAAACCCCTTGTGAAGAAGTCTTCCCTCAGCTATCATATGGTTTCAGGAAGATAAAAGTGTTTTCCGCCGTGGGCGCGAAGGCACGAGGGACGTGCCCTAGAGTGAGCTGTCCGTTTCGAATGTGCCGCCCGTCGTTCCACGAAGAAGGGTGAGTATGGAAATGTATGATGTGAGGAAGCATAGGGAAGATTGCCTACGGGTGTTTAACTCTAAGGACAAATCTAGAGGGTTGCCGTCCGTCGACGACCAGCTCTTTCCCTACGGATGGAAGCGCCGTGTTAAAGCTTAGGGCGAGAGAAAAGAGACGGAATGCGAGATACACCACAGTGGGGAACACGTTGTGTGGAGGGCTTCTCTCCACCAAAGTCTTGGGTCACGAATTTGGAAGGGCCTTCAAATGTACGTGAGCTAGCGTCAGCAGAGCCTTCCACTGAACTCAGAGAAACGAGGCCGCGTCAAACATGATTTCGTGCTAACCCCTTGGTTCGCGAAGCGCGAAGCCTTTTGAGATATGTGTGTGAGGGTCTTGCACTCACCTCTCAAGAAACAAAACGGTAGAGCAATAGTCTTCCCACTACCATCTACAGGGAAGAAGACGGAGGAAATGTCCCACGTTAAAAGTGAAGGCGCAAGTTACTGTGCCATAGAGCCCTGCTTGGGAAAGAACTTGTGTCGAAAGCTTCTCCCAACTCAGATCTTGTTTCGGGAAGATAGAAGCGCTGTCGGTACTTTGTGTGAAAACACAAGGAAAATGCCACACGCTGAATTGTGAAGAGAAATGTGGGTCGAACGTGACCACCAACACACTCGTTGTCCCCTAGAGAGGTGTGTGTCTGGAAGTGGGAGGAAGCGTAACGGACGTGCTATACACTTAACTCCAAGAAACAACGCTGTGGAGGTGCGGTCCTTCGACTGCCCTTCTTCTTTGCTAAGGAACGAAGCGGCTTGAAGCCAAGTGTGAAAGGAAACGGAGGGCAAGGAAGGGTGATATACCTCACTCGCGGCACAACTTCTGATGGAGGGCTTTTCTCAACGAACACCATGTGTCACGAAGATAGAAGGGTTTGCGAAAGTATGTGACTTCGCCAAAGGAAAGGCATACACGAATCTCGGCGAACCACGTCTGTGTCGATCGCGACTTCGAGCTTCCATCTGGGTTCCCGAGGAACCCATAGTCACATAATGTATGTGTTGTATCCTACTGCAGAAACACCACTGCAGAGAAACCGTGCGTCTACTATCACCTTCCCTGAAACTGGTAGACTTTTGCAATGGAAGTGGGAAATCGCAAGGAATGTGCCCCGTGCCTGTGCCACGGAAGTAACTAGTGTAAATGTCTGTCGCGATTGGAATCCTGTTCCGTGAGAAGCGTTTCCAAGAGTATGAGAGAGAGCAGATGGAAAAGGTCATGGTTTGAAGCGTGAGAAGGAGACCCGTCAGGAAAGCCATACACGTAAGTCGGGGAAGCACTTTCGCGTGACATGGTGAAGGCATCTAGAATGTGCCCTGTGACGGTGCTCGAGAAACCACTTGTGAAGAAGGCTTCCCTCAACTGCCGTATCGTTTCCGTAGGAGGAAACTGTTTTCCGTAGTGGGTGTGAAGGCATAAGGGACGTAGACGAGACTTCGCTCTCCGCTTCGAAGGTGCCTGCCGTCGTTACACGAAGAAGGATGTGTATGGAAATGGATGACTGCGGAAGCATAAGGAAGATGGCATGCGTTTGTTTAACTCTAAGAACAAGTCTCGAGGGTTCCCGTCCTTCGACTACCATCTCTTCTCGTAAGGATGCGAAGCCGCTCCTTAAACCTCGTGTGAACGAAAAGAGATGGAACGCGCGATACCGCACAGTGAGGAACACGTTGTGCGGAGGGTTTCTCTCCATTACGTCCTGTGTCATGGAGGTGGATGGGTCTTGCAATGTACGTGGGCTAGCCTCAGTAGCAGTAGTAGCCTGACACTGAATTCTGAGAAACAAGGCCATGTCAAACAGGCTTTCGCGCTAACATCGTGGTGCTTGAAGAAAGAAGCCTTTGGAGACATGTGCGTTGCTATATAAGGTAGGCGTCTTACACTCACCTCTCACGAAACCAAACTGTAGGGAACTAGTCTTTCCACTACCGCCTCCGGGGAAGAAGTTGGAAGAACTTTCCGACGTTCAAAGTGAAGGCACAAATGCTGGGCCGTCTACCACTGTTTGAGAGAGGAGTTGTGTCTCAAGCTCCTGTCAACCCAGATCTTGCTTCGGGAAGAGAGAAGCGTTTTCAGGACTTCGTGTGAAAGCGTAAGGACAATGCCATAGGCTGAATGGTGAAGGAAAATGTGGGTCGAATGCGACCACCAACTAACAAGTTGTCCCCTAGGGAGGTGTGTGTCTGGAAATGGGAGGAAGCGTAAGGAACGAGCTGTACACTTAAGTCTAAGAGACAATGCTGTGGAGGAGCGGTCCTTCGACTCCCCGCCTCCTTTCCTAAGGATCGAAGCAGCTTGACGCCGAGTGTGAACGGAAGCAGAGGAAAAGCCTGCTATACCTTACTCGGGGAACCACTTTGTATGGAGGGCTTCTCTCAATGAACACCACGGCTCACGACGCTAGAAGGGTTTTCAAACGTACGTGAGTTCGCCAAAGGAAAGCCACAGACTACACTGTGCGAAACAAGTCTGTGTCAAACCGCGCCTTCGAGCTTCCATCTGGCTTCACGGGGAAAACCTAGTCACAACATGAACGTGTGGAGCCCTAAACAGGCGGCGTGCACGTCGGTCTGAAGAAACACCACTGCAGAGAAACCGTGTTTCTCCCAACCTCTTCCCTGAAAATGGTAGTCTATTCCAAGGTAAGTGTGACAGCGCAAGGCATGTGCCCCATGCCTGCGCCACGGAAATAAGGAGTGGAGATTGTCTCTCCCGGTTCAAACCTTGTTCCGTGAGAAATGTTTTCAAGAGTACGAGAGAGAGCAGAGGGAAAAGGTCATGCCTTTAAGTCTGAGAAGGAAACCCTGGAAAGCCGTACGCCTACGTATGAGCGGCATTCTGGCGCGAACGTGTGAAGGCATAAAGAATGTGTCCTGGGACGGTGCTTGACAAACCCCTTGTGAAGAAGTCTTCCCTCAGCTATCATATGGTTTCAGGAAGATAAAAGTGTTTTCCGCCGTGGGCGCGAAGGCACGAGGGACGTGCCCTAGTGTGAGCTGTCCGTTTCGAATGTGCCGCCCGTCGTTCCACGAAGAAGGGTGAGTATGGAAATGTATGATGTGAGGAAGCATAGGGAAGATTGCCTACGGGTGTTTAACTCTAAGGACAAATCTAGAGGGTTGCCGTCCGTCGACGACCAGCTCTTTCCCTACGGATGGAAGCGCCGTGTTAAAGCTTAGGGCGAGAGAAAAGAGACGGAATGCGAGATACACCACAGTGGGGAACACGTTGTGTGGAGGGCTTCTCTCCACCAAAGTCTTGGGTCACGAATTTGGAAGGGCCTTCAAATGTACGTGAGCTAGCGTCAGCAGAGCCTTCCACTGAACTCAGAGAAACGAGGCCGCGTCAAACATGATTTCGTGCTAACCCCTTGGTTCGCGAAGCGCGAAGCCTTTTGAGATATGTGTGTGAGGGTCTTGCACTCACCTCTCAAGAAACAAAACGGTAGAGCAATAGTCTTCCCACTACCATCTACAGGGAAGAAGACGGAGGAAATGTCCCACGTTAAAAGTGAAGGCGCAAGTTACTGTGCCATAGAGCCCTGCTTGGGAAAGAACTTGTGTCGAAAGCTTCTCCCAACTCAGATCTTGTTTCGGGAAGATAGAAGCGCTGTCGGTACTTTGTGTGAAAACACAAGGAAAATGCCACACGCTGAATTGTGAAGAGAAATGTGGGTCGAACGTGACCACCAACACACTCGTTGTCCCCTAGAGAGGTGTGTGTCTGGAAGTGGGAGGAAGCGTAACGGACGTGCTATACACTTAACTCCAAGAAACAACGCTGTGGAGGTGCGGTCCTTCGACTGCCCTTCTTCTTTGCTAAGGAACGAAGCGGCTTGAAGCCAAGTGTGAAAGGAAACGGAGGGCAAGGAAGGGTGATATGCCTCACTCGCGGCACAACTTCTGATGGAGGGCTTTTCTCAACGAACACCATGTGTCACGAAGATAGAAGGGTTTGCGAAAGTATGTGACTTCGCCAAAGGAAAGGCATACACGAATCTCGGCGAACCACGTCTGTGTCGATCGCGACTTCGAGCTTCCATCTGGGTTCCCGAGGAACCCATAGTCACATAATGTATGTGTTGTATCCTACTGCAGAAACACCACTGCAGAGAAACCGTGCGTCTACTATCACCTTCCCTGAAACTGGTAGACTTTTGCAATGGAAGTGGGAAATCGCAAGGAATGTGCCCCGTGCCTGTGCCACGGAAGTAACTAGTGTAAATGTCTGTCGCGATTGGAATCCTGTTCCGTGAGAAGCGTTTCCAAGAGTATGAGAGAGAGCAGATGGAAAAGGTCATGGTTTGAAGCGTGAGAAGGAGACCCGTCAGGAAAGCCATACACGTAAGTCGGGGAAGCACTTTCGCGTGACATGGTGAAGGCATCTAGAATGTGCCCTGTGACGGTGCTCGAGAAACCACTTGTGAAGAAGGCTTCCCTCAACTGCCGTATCGTTTCCGTAGGAGGAAACTGTTTTCCGTAGTGGGTGTGAAGGCATAAGGGACGTAGACGAGACTTCGCTCTCCGCTTCGAAGGTGCCTGCCGTCGTTACACGAAGAAGGATGTGTATGGAAATGGATGACTGCGGAAGCATAAGGAAGATGGCATGCGTTTGTTTAACTCTAAGAACAAGTCTCGAGGGTTCCCGTCCTTCGACTACCATCTCTTCTCGTAAGGATGCGAAGCCGCTCCTTAAACCTCGTGTGAACGAAAAGAGATGGAACGCGCGATACCGCACAGTGAGGAACACGTTGTGCGGAGGGTTTCTCTCCATTACGTCCTGTGTCATGGAGGTGGATGGGTCTTGCAATGTACGTGGGCTAGCCTCAGTAGCAGTAGTAGCCTGACACTGAATTCTGAGAAACAAGGCCATGTCAAACAGGCTTTCGCGCTAACATCGTGGTGCTTGAAGAAAGAAGCCTTTGGAGACATGTGCGTTGCTATATAAGGTAGGCGTCTTACACTCACCTCTCACGAAACCAAACTGTAGGGAACTAGTCTTTCCACTACCGCCTCCGGGGAAGAAGTTGGAAGAACTTTCCGACGTTCAAAGTGAAGGCACAAATGCTGGGCCGTCTACCACTGTTTGAGAGAGGAGTTGTGTCTCAAGCTCCTGTCAACCCAGATCTTGCTTCGGGAAGAGAGAAGCGTTTTCAGGACTTCGTGTGAAAGCGTAAGGACAATGCCATAGGCTGAATGGTGAAGGAAAATGTGGGTCGAATGCGACCACCAACTAACAAGTTGTCCCCTAGGGAGGTGTGTGTCTGGAAATGGGAGGAAGCGTAAGGAACGAGCTGTACACTTAAGTCTAAGAGACAATGCTGTGGAGGAGCGGTCCTTCGACTCCCCGCCTCCTTTCCTAAGGATCGAAGCAGCTTGACGCCGAGTGTGAACGGAAGCAGAGGAAAAGCCTGCTATACCTTACTCGGGGAACCACTTTGTATGGAGGGCTTCTCTCAATGAACACCACGGCTCACGACGCTAGAAGGGTTTTCAAACGTACGTGAGTTCGCCAAAGGAAAGCCACAGACTACACTGTGCGAAACAAGTCTGTGTCAAACCGCGCCTTCGAGCTTCCATCTGGCTTCACGGGGAAAACCTAGTCACAACATGAACGTGTGGAGCCCTAAACAGGCGGCGTGCACGTCGGTCTGAAGAAACACCACTGCAGAGAAACCGTGTTTCTCCCAACCTCTTCCCTGAAAATGGTAGTCTATTCCAAGGTAAGTGTGACAGCGCAAGGCATGTGCCCCATGCCTGCGCCACGGAAATAAGGAGTGGAGATTGTCTCTCCCGGTTCAAACCTTGTTCCGTGAGAAATGTTTTCAAGAGTACGAGAGAGAGCAGAGGGAAAAGGTCATGCCTTTAAGTCTGAGAAGGAAACCCTGGAAAGCCGTACGCCTACGTATGAGCGGCATTCTGGCGCGAACGTGTGAAGGCATAAAGAATGTGTCCTGGGACGGTGCTTGACAAACCCCTTGTGAAGAAGTCTTCCCTCAGCTATCATATGGTTTCAGGAAGATAAAAGTGTTTTCCGCCGTGGGCGCGAAGGCACGAGGGACGTGCCCTAGAGTGAGCTGTCCGTTTCGAATGTGCCGCCCGTCGTTCCACGAAGAAGGGTGAGTATGGAAATGTATGATGTGAGGAAGCATAGGGAAGATTGCCTACGGGTGTTTAACTCTAAGGACAAATCTAGAGGGTTGCCGTCCGTCGACGACCAGCTCTTTCCCTACGGATGGAAGCGCCGTGTTAAAGCTTAGGGCGAGAGAAAAGAGACGGAATGCGAGATACACCACAGTGGGGAACACGTTGTGTGGAGGGCTTCTCTCCACCAAAGTCTTGGGTCACGAATTTGGAAGGGCCTTCAAATGTACGTGAGCTAGCGTCAGCAGAGCCTTCCACTGAACTCAGAGAAACGAGGCCGCGTCAAACATGATTTCGTGCTAACCCCTTGGTTCGCGAAGCGCGAAGCCTTTTGAGATATGTGTGTGAGGGTCTTGCACTCACCTCTCAAGAAACAAAACGGTAGAGCAATAGTCTTCCCACTACCATCTACAGGGAAGAAGACGGAGGAAATGTCCCACGTTAAAAGTGAAGGCGCAAGTTACTCTGCCATAGAGCCCTGCTTGGGAAAGAACTTGTGTCGAAAGCTTCTCCCAACTCAGATCTTGTTTCGGGAAGATAGAAGCGCTGTCGGTACTTTGTGTGAAAACACAAGGAAAATGCCACACGCTGAATTGTGAAGAGAAATGTGGGTCGAACGTGACCACCAACACACTCGTTGTCCCCTAGAGAGGTGTGTGTCTGGAAGTGGGAGGAAGCGTAACGGACGTGCTATACACTTAACTCCAAGAAACAACGCTGTGGAGGTGCGGTCCTTCGACTGCCCTTCTTCTTTGCTAAGGAACGAAGCGGCTTGAAGCCAAGTGTGAAAGGAAACGGAGGGCAAGGAAGGGTGATATGCCTCACTCGCGGCACAACTTCTGATGGAGGGCTTTTCTCAACGAACACCATGTGTCACGAAGATAGAAGGGTTTGCGAAAGTATGTGACTTCGCCAAAGGAAAGGCATACACGAATCTCGGCGAACCACGTCTGTGTCGATCGCGACTTCGAGCTTCCATCTGGGTTCCCGAGGAACCCATAGTCACATAATGTATGTGTTGTATCCTACTGCAGAAACACCACTGCAGAGAAACCGTGCGTCTACTATCACCTTCCCTGAAACTGGTAGACTTTTGCAATGGAAGTGGGAAATCGCAAGGAATGTGCCCCGTGCCTGTGCCACGGAAGTAACTAGTGTAAATGTCTGTCGCGATTGGAATCCTGTTCCGTGAGAAGCGTTTCCAAGAGTATGAGAGAGAGCAGATGGAAAAGGTCATGGTTTGAAGCGTGAGAAGGAGACCCGTCAGGAAAGCCATACACGTAAGTCGGGGAAGCACTTTCGCGTGACATGGTGAAGGCATCTAGAATGTGCCCTGTGACGGTGCTCGAGAAACCACTTGTGAAGAAGGCTTCCCTCAACTGCCGTATCGTTTCCGTAGGAGGAAACTGTTTTCCGTAGTGGGTGTGAAGGCATAAGGGACGTAGACGAGACTTCGCTCTCCGCTTCGAAGGTGCCTGCCGTCGTTACACGAAGAAGGATGTGTATGGAAATGGATGACTGCGGAAGCATAAGGAAGATGGCATGCGTTTGTTTAACTCTAAGAACAAGTCTCGAGGGTTCCCGTCCTTCGACTACCATCTCTTCTCGTAAGGATGCGAAGCCGCTCCTTAAACCTCGTGTGAACGAAAAGAGATGGAACGCGCGATACCGCACAGTGAGGAACACGTTGTGCGGAGGGTTTCTCTCCATTACGTCCTGTGTCATGGAGGTGGATGGGTCTTGCAATGTACGTGGGCTAGCCTCAGTAGCAGTAGTAGCCTGACACTGAATTCTGAGAAACAAGGCCATGTCAAACAGGCTTTCGCGCTAACATCGTGGTGCTTGAAGAAAGAAGCCTTTGGAGACATGTGCGTTGCTATATAAGGTAGGCGTCTTACACTCACCTCTCACGAAACCAAACTGTAGGGAACTAGTCTTTCCACTACCGCCTCCGGGGAAGAAGTTGGAAGAACTTTCCGACGTTCAAAGTGAAGGCACAAATGCTGGGCCGTCTACCACTGTTTGAGAGAGGAGTTGTGTCTCAAGCTCCTGTCAACCCAGATCTTGCTTCGGGAAGAGAGAAGCGTTTTCAGGACTTCGTGTGAAAGCGTAAGGACAATGCCATAGGCTGAATGGTGAAGGAAAATGTGGGTCGAATGCGACCACCAACTAACAAGTTGTCCCCTAGGGAGGTGTGTGTCTGGAAATGGGAGGAAGCGTAAGGAACGAGCTGTACACTTAAGTCTAAGAGACAATGCTGTGGAGGAGCCGTCCTTCGACTCCCCGCCTCCTTTCCTAAGGATCGAAGCAGCTTGACGCCGAGTGTGAACGGAAGCAGAGGAAAAGCCTGCTATACCTTACTCGGGGAACCACTTTGTATGGAGGGCTTCTCTCAATGAACACCACGGCTCACGACGCTAGAAGGGTTTTCAAACGTACGTGAGTTCGCCAAAGGAAAGCCACAGACTACACTGTGCGAAACAAGTCTGTGTCAAACCGCGCCTTCGAGCTTCCATCTGGCTTCACGGGGAAAACCTAGTCACAACATGAACGTGTGGAGCCCTAAACAGGCGGCGTGCACGTCGGTCTGAAGAAACACCACTGCAGAGAAACCGTGTTTCTCCCAACCTCTTCCCTGAAAATGGTAGTCTATTCCAAGGTAAGTGTGACAGCGCAAGGCATGTGCCCCATGCCTGCGCCACGGAAATAAGGAGTGGAGATTGTCTCTCCCGGTTCAAACCTTGTTCCGTGAGAAATGTTTTCAAGAGTACGAGAGAGAGCAGAGGGAAAAGGTCATGCCTTTAAGTCTGAGAAGGAAACCCTGGAAAGCCGTACGCCTACGTATGAGCGGCATTCTGGCGCGAACGTGTGAAGGCATAAAGAATGTGTCCTGGGACGGTGCTTGACAAACCCCTTGTGAAGAAGTCTTCCCTCAGCTATCATATGGTTTCAGGAAGATAAAAGTGTTTTCCGCCGTGGGCGTGAAGGCACGAGGGACGTGCCCTAGAGTGAGCTGTCCGTTTCGAATGTGCCGCCCGTCGTTCCACGAAGAAGGGTGAGTATGGAAATGTATGATGTGAGGAAGCATAGGGAAGATTGCCTACGGGTGTTTAACTCTAAGGACAAATCTAGAGGGTTGCCGTCCGTCGACGACCAGCTCTTTCCCTACGGATGGAAGCGCCGTGTTAAAGCTTAGGGCGAGAGAAAAGAGACGGAATGCGAGATACACCACAGTGGGGAACACGTTGTGTGGAGGGCTTCTCTCCACCAAAGTCTTGGGTCACGAATTTGGAAGGGCCTTCAAATGTACGTGAGCTAGCGTCAGCAGAGCCTTCCACTGAACTCAGAGAAACGAGGCCGCGTCAAACATGATTTCGTGCTAACCCCTTGGTTCGCGAAGCGCGAAGCCTTTTGAGATATGTGTGTGAGGGTCTTGCACTCACCTCTCAAGAAACAAAACGGTAGAGCAATAGTCTTCCCACTACCATCTACAGGGAAGAAGACGGAGGAAATGTCCCACGTTAAAAGTGAAGGCGCAAGTTACTGTGCCATAGAGCCCTGCTTGGGAAAGAACTTGTGTCGAAAGCTTCTCCCAACTCAGATCTTGTTTCGGGAAGATAGAAGCGCTGTCGGTACTTTGTGTGAAAACACAAGGAAAATGCCACACGCTGAATTGTGAAGAGAAATGTGGGTCGAACGTGACCACCAACACACTCGTTGTCCCCTAGAGAGGTGTGTGTCTGGAAGTGGGAGGAAGCGTAACGGACGTGCTATACACTTAACTCCAAGAAACAACGCTGTGGAGGTGCGGTCCTTCGACTGCCCTTCTTCTTTGCTAAGGAACGAAGCGGCTTGAAGCCAAGTGTGAAAGGAAACGGAGGGCAAGGAAGGGTGATATGCCTCACTCGCGGCACAACTTCTGATGGAGGGCTTTTCTCAACGAACACCATGTGTCACGAAGATAGAAGGGTTTGCGAAAGTATGTGACTTCGCCAAAGGAAAGGCATACACGAATCTCGGCGAACCACGTCTGTGTCGATCGCGACTTCGAGCTTCCATCTGGGTTCCCGAGGAACCCATAGTCACATAATGTATGTGTTGTATCCTACTGCAGAAACACCACTGCAGAGAAACCGTGCGTCTACTATCACCTTCCCTGAAACTGGTAGACTTTTGCAATGGAAGTGGGAAATCGCAAGGAATGTGCCCCGTGCCTGTGCCACGGAAGTAACTAGTGTAAATGTCTGTCGCGATTGGAATCCTGTTCCGTGAGAAGCGTTTCCAAGAGTATGAGAGAGAGCAGATGGAAAAGGTCATGGTTTGAAGCGTGAGAAGGAGACCCGTCAGGAAAGCCATACACGTAAGTCGGGGAAGCACTTTCGCGTGACATGGTGAAGGCATCTAGAATGTGCCCTGTGACGGTGCTCGAGAAACCACTTGTGAAGAAGGCTTCCCTCAACTGCCGTATCGTTTCCGTAGGAGGAAACTGTTTTCCGTAGTGGGTGTGAAGGCATAAGGGACGTAGACGAGACTTCGCTCTCCGCTTCGAAGGTGCCTGCCGTCGTTACACGAAGAAGGATGTGTATGGAAATGGATGACTGCGGAAGCATAAGGAAGATGGCATGCGTTTGTTTAACTCTAAGAACAAGTCTCGAGGGTTCCCGTCCTTCGACTACCATCTCTTCTCGTAAGGATGCGAAGCCGCTCCTTAAACCTCGTGTGAACGAAAAGAGATGGAACGCGCGATACCGCACAGTGAGGAACACGTTGTGCGGAGGGTTTCTCTCCATTACGTCCTGTGTCATGGAGGTGGATGGGTCTTGCAATGTACGTGGGCTAGCCTCAGTAGCAGTAGTAGCCTGACACTGAATTCTGAGAAACAAGGCCATGTCAAACAGGCTTTCGCGCTAACATCGTGGTGCTTGAAGAAAGAAGCCTTTGGAGACATGTGCGTTGCTATATAAGGTAGGCGTCTTACACTCACCTCTCACGAAACCAAACTGTAGGGAACTAGTCTTTCCACTACCGCCTCCGGGGAAGAAGTTGGAAGAACTTTCCGACGTTCAAAGTGAAGGCACAAATGCTGGGCCGTCTACCACTGTTTGAGAGAGGAGTTGTGTCTCAAGCTCCTGTCAACCCAGATCTTGCTTCGGGAAGAGAGAAGCGTTTTCAGGACTTCGTGTGAAAGCGTAAGGACAATGCCATAGGCTGAATGGTGAAGGAAAATGTGGGTCGAATGCGACCACCAACTAACAAGTTGTCCCCTAGGGAGGTGTGTGTCTGGAAATGGGAGGAAGCGTAAGGAACGAGCTGTACACTTAAGTCTAAGAGACAATGCTGTGGAGGAGCGGTCCTTCGACTCCCCGCCTCCTTTCCTAAGGATCGAAGCAGCTTGACGCCGAGTGTGAACGGAAGCAGAGGAAAAGCCTGCTATACCTTACTCGGGGAACCACTTTGTATGGAGGGCTTCTCTCAATGAACACCACGGCTCACGACGCTAGAAGGGTTTTCAAACGTACGTGAGTTCGCCAAAGGAAAGCCACAGACTACACTGTGCGAAACAAGTCTGTGTCAAACCGCGCCTTCGAGCTTCCATCTGGCTTCACGGGGAAAACCTAGTCACAACATGAACGTGTGGAGCCCTAAACAGGCGGCGTGCACGTCGGTCTGAAGAAACACCACTGCAGAGAAACCGTGTTTCTCCCAACCTCTTCCCTGAAAATGGTAGTCTATTCCAAGGTAAGTGTGACAGCGCAAGGCATGTGCCCCATGCCTGCGCCACGGAAATAAGGAGTGGAGATTGTCTCTCCCGGTTCAAACCTTGTTCCGTGAGAAATGTTTTCAAGAGTACGAGAGAGAGCAGAGGGAAAAGGTCATGCCTTTAAGTCTGAGAAGGAAACCCTGGAAAGCCGTACGCCTACGTATGAGCGGCATTCTGGCGCGAACGTGTGAAGGCATAAAGAATGTGTCCTGGGACGGTGCTTGACAAACCCCTTGTGAAGAAGTCTTCCCTCAGCTATCATATGGTTTCAGGAAGATAAAAGTGTTTTCCGCCGTGGGCGCGAAGGCACGAGGGACGTGCCCTAGAGTGAGCTGTCCGTTTCGAATGTGCCGCCCGTCGTTCCACGAAGAAGGGTGAGTATGGAAATGTATGATGTGAGGAAGCATAGGGAAGATTGCCTACGGGTGTTTAACTCTAAGGACAAATCTAGAGGGTTGCCGTCCGTCGACGACCAGCTCTTTCCCTACGGATGGAAGCGCCGTGTTAAAGCTTAGGGCGAGAGAAAAGAGACGGAATGCGAGATACACCACAGTGGGGAACACGTTGTGTGGAGGGCTTCTCTCCACCAAAGTCTTGGGTCACGAATTTGGAAGGGCCTTCAAATGTACGTGAGCTAGCGTCAGCAGAGCCTTCCACTGAACTCAGAGAAACGAGGCCGCGTCAAACATGATTTCGTGCTAACCCCTTGGTTCGCGAAGCGCGAAGCCTTTTGAGATATGTGTGTGAGGGTCTTGCACTCACCTCTCAAGAAACAAAACGGTAGAGCAATAGTCTTCCCACTACCATCTACAGGGAAGAAGACGGAGGAAATGTCCCACGTTAAAAGTGAAGGCGCAAGTTACTGTGCCATAGAGCCCTGCTTGGGAAAGAACTTGTGTCGAAAGCTTCTCCCAACTCAGATCTTGTTTCGGGAAGATAGAAGCGCTGTCGGTACTTTGTGTGAAAACACAAGGAAAATGCCACACGCTGAATTGTGAAGAGAAATGTGGGTCGAACGTGACCACCAACACACTCGTTGTCCCCTAGAGAGGTGTGTGTCTGGAAGTGGGAGGAAGCGTAACGGACGTGCTATACACTTAACTCCAAGAAACAACGCTGTGGAGGTGCGGTCCTTCGACTGCCCTTCTTCTTTGCTAAGGAACGAAGCGGCTTGAAGCCAAGTGTGAAAGGAAACGGAGGGCAAGGAAGGGTGATATGCCTCACTCGCGGCACAACTTCTGATGGAGGGCTTTTCTCAACGAACACCATGTGTCACGAAGATAGAAGGGTTTGCGAAAGTATGTGACTTCGCCAAAGGAAAGGCATACACGAATCTCGGCGAACCACGTCTGTGTCGATCGCGACTTCGAGCTTCCATCTGGGTTCCCGAGGAACCCATAGTCACATAATGTATGTGTTGTATCCTACTGCAGAAACACCACTGCAGAGAAACCGTGCGTCTACTATCACCTTCCCTGAAACTGGTAGACTTTTGCAATGGAAGTGGGAAATCGCAAGGAATGTGCCCCGTGCCTGTGCCACGGAAGTAACTAGTGTAAATGTCTGTCGCGATTGGAATCCTGTTCCGTGAGAAGCGTTTCCAAGAGTATGAGAGAGAGCAGATGGAAAAGGTCATGGTTTGAAGCGTGAGAAGGAGACCCGTCAGGAAAGCCATACACGTAAGTCGGGGAAGCACTTTCGCGTGACATGGTGAAGGCATCTAGAATGTGCCCTGTGACGGTGCTCGAGAAACCACTTGTGAAGAAGGCTTCCCTCAACTGCCGTATCGTTTCCGTAGGAGGAAACTGTTTTCCGTAGTGGGTGTGAAGGCATAAGGGACGTAGACGAGACTTCGCTCTCCGCTTCGAAGGTGCCTGCCGTCGTTACACGAAGAAGGATGTGTATGGAAATGGATGACTGCGGAAGCATAAGGAAGATGGCATGCGTTTGTTTAACTCTAAGAACAAGTCTCGAGGGTTCCCGTCCTTCGACTACCATCTCTTCTCGTAAGGATGCGAAGCCGCTCCTTAAACCTCGTGTGAACGAAAAGAGATGGAACGCGCGATACCGCACAGTGAGGAACACGTTGTGCGGAGGGTTTCTCTCCATTACGTCCTGTGTCATGGAGGTGGATGGGTCTTGCAATGTACGTGGGCTAGCCTCAGTAGCAGTAGTAGCCTGACACTGAATTCTGAGAAACAAGGCCATGTCAAACAGGCTTTCGCGCTAACATCGTGGTGCTTGAAGAAAGAAGCCTTTGGAGACATGTGCGTTGCTATATAAGGTAGGCGTCTTACACTCACCTCTCACGAAACCAAACTGTAGGGAACTAGTCTTTCCACTACCGCCTCCGGGGAAGAAGTTGGAAGAACTTTCCGACGTTCAAAGTGAAGGCACAAATGCTGGGCCGTCTACCACTGTTTGAGAGAGGAGTTGTGTCTCAAGCTCCTGTCAACCCAGATCTTGCTTCGGGAAGAGAGAAGCGTTTTCAGGACTTCGTGTGAAAGCGTAAGGACAATGCCATAGGCTGAATGGTGAAGGAAAATGTGGGTCGAATGCGACCACCAACTAACAAGTTGTCCCCTAGGGAGGTGTGTGTCTGGAAATGGGAGGAAGCGTAAGGAACGAGCTGTACACTTAAGTCTAAGAGACAATGCTGTGGAGGAGCGGTCCTTCGACTCCCCGCCTCCTTTCCTAAGGATCGAAGCAGCTTGACGCCGAGTGTGAACGGAAGCAGAGGAAAAGCCTGCTATACCTTACTCGGGGAACCACTTTGTATGGAGGGCTTCTCTCAATGAACACCACGGCTCACGACGCTAGAAGGGTTTTCAAACGTACGTGAGTTCGCCAAAGGAAAGCCACAGACTACACTGTGCGAAACAAGTCTGTGTCAAACCGCGCCTTCGAGCTTCCATCTGGCTTCACGGGGAAAACCTAGTCACAACATGAACGTGTGGAGCCCTAAACAGGCGGCGTGCACGTCGGTCTGAAGAAACACCACTGCAGAGAAACCGTGTTTCTCCCAACCTCTTCCCTGAAAATGGTAGTCTATTCCAAGGTAAGTGTGACAGCGCAAGGCATGTGCCCCATGCCTGCGCCACGGAAATAAGGAGTGGAGATTGTCTCTCCCGGTTCAAACCTTGTTCCGTGAGAAATGTTTTCAAGAGTACGAGAGAGAGCAGAGGGAAAAGGTCATGCCTTTAAGTCTGAGAAGGAAACCCTGGAAAGCCGTACGCCTACGTATGAGCGGCATTCTGGCGCGAACGTGTGAAGGCATAAAGAATGTGTCCTGGGACGGTGCTTGACAAACCCCTTGTGAAGAAGTCTTCCCTCAGCTATCATATGGTTTCAGGAAGATAAAAGTGTTTTCCGCCGTGGGCGCGAAGGCACGAGGGACGTGCCCTAGAGTGAGCTGTCCGTTTCGAATGTGCCGCCCGTCGTTCCACGAAGAAGGGTGAGTATGGAAATGTATGATGTGAGGAAGCATAGGGAAGATTGCCTACGGGTGTTTAACTCTAAGGACAAATCTAGAGGGTTGCCGTCCGTCGACGACCAGCTCTTTCCCTACGGATGGAAGCGCCGTGTTAAAGCTTAGGGCGAGAGAAAAGAGACGGAATGCGAGATACACCACAGTGGGGAACACGTTGTGTGGAGGGCTTCTCTCCACCAAAGTCTTGGGTCACGAATTTGGAAGGGCCTTCAAATGTACGTGAGCTAGCGTCAGCAGAGCCTTCCACTGAACTCAGAGAAACGAGGCCGCGTCAAACATGATTTCGTGCTAACCCCTTGGTTCGCGAAGCGCGAAGCCTTTTGAGATATGTGTGTGAGGGTCTTGCACTCACCTCTCAAGAAACAAAACGGTAGAGCAATAGTCTTCCCACTACCATCTACAGGGAAGAAGACGGAGGAAATGTCCCACGTTAAAAGTGAAGGCGCAAGTTACTGTGCCATAGAGCCCTGCTTGGGAAAGAACTTGTGTCGAAAGCTTCTCCCAACTCAGATCTTGTTTCGGGAAGATAGAAGCGCTGTCGGTACTTTGTGTGAAAACACAAGGAAAATGCCACACGCTGAATTGTGAAGAGAAATGTGGGTCGAACGTGACCACCAACACACTCGTTGTCCCCTAGAGAGGTGTGTGTCTGGAAGTGGGAGGAAGCGTAACGGACGTGCTATACACTTAACTCCAAGAAACAACGCTGTGGAGGTGCGGTCCTTCGACTGCCCTTCTTCTTTGCTAAGGAACGAAGCGGCTTGAAGCCAAGTGTGAAAGGAAACGGAGGGCAAGGAAGGGTGATATGCCTCACTCGCGGCACAACTTCTGATGGAGGGCTTTTCTCAACGAACACCATGTGTCACGAAGATAGAAGGGTTTGCGAAAGTATGTGACTTCGCCAAAGGAAAGGCATACACGAATCTCGGCGAACCACGTCTGTGTCGATCGCGACTTCGAGCTTCCATCTGGGTTCCCGAGGAACCCATAGTCACATAATGTATGTGTTGTATCCTACTGCAGAAACACCACTGCAGAGAAACCGTGCGTCTACTATCACCTTCCCTGAAACTGGTAGACTTTTGCAATGGAAGTGGGAAATCGCAAGGAATGTGCCCCGTGCCTGTGCCACGGAAGTAACTAGTGTAAATGTCTGTCGCGATTGGAATCCTGTTCCGTGAGAAGCGTTTCCAAGAGTATGAGAGAGAGCAGATGGAAAAGGTCATGGTTTGAAGCGTGAGAAGGAGACCCGTCAGGAAAGCCATACACGTAAGTCGGGGAAGCACTTTCGCGTGACATGGTGAAGGCATCTAGAATGTGCCCTGTGACGGTGCTCGAGAAACCACTTGTGAAGAAGGCTTCCCTCAACTGCCGTATCGTTTCCGTAGGAGGAAACTGTTTTCCGTAGTGGGTGTGAAGGCATAAGGGACGTAGACGAGACTTCGCTCTCCGCTTCGAAGGTGCCTGCCGTCGTTACACGAAGAAGGATGTGTATGGAAATGGATGACTGCGGAAGCATAAGGAAGATGGCATGCGTTTGTTTAACTCTAAGAACAAGTCTCGAGGGTTCCCGTCCTTCGACTACCATCTCTTCTCGTAAGGATGCGAAGCCGCTCCTTAAACCTCGTGTGAACGAAAAGAGATGGAACGCGCGATACCGCACAGTGAGGAACACGTTGTGCGGAGGGTTTCTCTCCATTACGTCCTGTGTCATGGAGGTGGATGGGTCTTGCAATGTACGTGGGCTAGCCTCAGTAGCAGTAGTAGCCTGACACTGAATTCTGAGAAACAAGGCCATGTCAAACAGGCTTTCGCGCTAACATCGTGGTGCTTGAAGAAAGAAGCCTTTGGAGACATGTGCGTTGCTATATAAGGTAGGCGTCTTACACTCACCTCTCACGAAACCAAACTGTAGGGAACTAGTCTTTCCACTACCGCCTCCGGGGAAGAAGTTGGAAGAACTTTCCGACGTTCAAAGTGAAGGCACAAATGCTGGGCCGTCTACCACTGTTTGAGAGAGGAGTTGTGTCTCAAGCTCCTGTCAACCCAGATCTTGCTTCGGGAAGAGAGAAGCGTTTTCAGGACTTCGTGTGAAAGCGTAAGGACAATGCCATAGGCTGAATGGTGAAGGAAAATGTGGGTCGAATGCGACCACCAACTAACAAGTTGTCCCCTAGGGAGGTGTGTGTCTGGAAATGGGAGGAAGCGTAAGGAACGAGCTGTACACTTAAGTCTAAGAGACAATGCTGTGGAGGAGCGGTCCTTCGACTCCCCGCCTCCTTTCCTAAGGATCGAAGCAGCTTGACGCCGAGTGTGAACGGAAGCAGAGGAAAAGCCTGCTATACCTTACTCGGGGAACCACTTTGTATGGAGGGCTTCTCTCAATGAACACCACGGCTCACGACGCTAGAAGGGTTTTCAAACGTACGTGAGTTCGCCAAAGGAAAGCCACAGACTACACTGTGCGAAACAAGTCTGTGTCAAACCGCGCCTTCGAGCTTCCATCTGGCTTCACGGGGAAAACCTAGTCACAACATGAACGTGTGGAGCCCTAAACAGGCGGCGTGCACGTCGGTCTGAAGAAACACCACTGCAGAGAAACCGTGTTTCTCCCAACCTCTTCCCTGAAAATGGTAGTCTATTCCAAGGTAAGTGTGACAGCGCAAGGCATGTGCCCCATGCCTGCGCCACGGAAATAAGGAGTGGAGATTGTCTCTCCCGGTTCAAACCTTGTTCCGTGAGAAATGTTTTCAAGAGTACGAGAGAGAGCAGAGGGAAAAGGTCATGCCTTTAAGTCTGAGAAGGAAACCCTGGAAAGCCGTACGCCTACGTATGAGCGGCATTCTGGCGCGAACGTGTGAAGGCATAAAGAATGTGTCCTGGGACGGTGCTTGACAAACCCCTTGTGAAGAAGTCTTCCCTCAGCTATCATATGGTTTCAGGAAGATAAAAGTGTTTTCCGCCGTGGGCGCGAAGGCACGAGGGACGTGCCCTAGAGTGAGCTGTCCGTTTCGAATGTGCCGCCCGTCGTTCCACGAAGAAGGGTGAGTATGGAAATGTATGATGTGAGGAAGCATAGGGAAGATTGCCTACGGGTGTTTAACTCTAAGGACAAATCTAGAGGGTTGCCGTCCGTCGACGACCAGCTCTTTCCCTACGGATGGAAGCACCGTGTTAAAGCTTAGGGCGAGAGAAAAGAGACGGAATGCGAGATACACCACAGTGGGGAACACGTTGTGTGGAGGGCTTCTCTCCACCAAAGTCTTGGGTCACGAATTTGGAAGGGCCTTCAAATGTACGTGAGCTAGCGTCAGCAGAGCCTTCCACTGAACTCAGAGAAACGAGGCCGCGTCAAACATGATTTCGTGCTAACCCCTTGGTTCGCGAAGCGCGAAGCCTTTTGAGATATGTGTGTGAGGGTCTTGCACTCACCTCTCAAGAAACAAAACGGTAGAGCAATAGTCTTCCCACTACCATCTACAGGGAAGAAGACGGAGGAAATGTCCCACGTTAAAAGTGAAGGCGCAAGTTACTGTGCCATAGAGCCCTGCTTGGGAAAGAACTTGTGTCGAAAGCTTCTCCCAACTCAGATCTTGTTTCGGGAAGATAGAAGCGCTGTCGGTACTTTGTGTGAAAACACAAGGAAAATGCCACACGCTGAATTGTGAAGAGAAATGTGGGTCGAACGTGACCACCAACACACTCGTTGTCCCCTAGAGAGGTGTGTGTCTGGAAGTGGGAGGAAGCGTAACGGACGTGCTATACACTTAACTCCAAGAAACAACGCTGTGGAGGTGCGGTCCTTCGACTGCCCTTCTTCTTTGCTAAGGAACGAAGCGGCTTGAAGCCAAGTGTGAAAGGAAACGGAGGGCAAGGAAGGGTGATATGCCTCACTCGCGGCACAACTTCTGATGGAGGGCTTTTCTCAACGAACACCATGTGTCACGAAGATAGAAGGGTTTGCGAAAGTATGTGACTTCGCCAAAGGAAAGGCATACACGAATCTCGGCGAACCACGTCTGTGTCGATCGCGACTTCGAGCTTCCATCTGGGTTCCCGAGGAACCCATAGTCACATAATGTATGTGTTGTATCCTACTGCAGAAACACCACTGCAGAGAAACCGTGCGTCTACTATCACCTTCCCTGAAACTGGTAGACTTTTGCAATGGAAGTGGGAAATCGCAAGGAATGTGCCCCGTGCCTGTGCCACGGAAGTAACTAGTGTAAATGTCTGTCGCGATTGGAATCCTGTTCCGTGAGAAGCGTTTCCAAGAGTATGAGAGAGAGCAGATGGAAAAGGTCATGGTTTGAAGCGTGAGAAGGAGACCCGTCAGGAAAGCCATACACGTAAGTCGGGGAAGCACTTTCGCGTGACATGGTGAAGGCATCTAGAATGTGCCCTGTGACGGTGCTCGAGAAACCACTTGTGAAGAAGGCTTCCCTCAACTGCCGTATCGTTTCCGTAGGAGGAAACTGTTTTCCGTAGTGGGTGTGAAGGCATAAGGGACGTAGACGAGACTTCGCTCTCCGCTTCGAAGGTGCCTGCCGTCGTTACACGAAGAAGGATGTGTATGGAAATGGATGACTGCGGAAGCATAAGGAAGATGGCATGCGTTTGTTTAACTCTAAGAACAAGTCTCGAGGGTTCCCGTCCTTCGACTACCATCTCTTCTCGTAAGGATGCGAAGCCGCTCCTTAAACCTCGTGTGAACGAAAAGAGATGGAACGCGCGATACCGCACAGTGAGGAACACGTTGTGCGGAGGGTTTCTCTCCATTACGTCCTGTGTCATGGAGGTGGATGGGTCTTGCAATGTACGTGGGCTAGCCTCAGTAGCAGTAGTAGCCTGACACTGAATTCTGAGAAACAAGGCCATGTCAAACAGGCTTTCGCGCTAACATCGTGGTGCTTGAAGAAAGAAGCCTTTGGAGACATGTGCGTTGCTATATAAGGTAGGCGTCTTACACTCACCTCTCACGAAACCAAACTGTAGGGAACTAGTCTTTCCACTACCGCCTCCGGGGAAGAAGTTGGAAGAACTTTCCGACGTTCAAAGTGAAGGCACAAATGCTGGGCCGTCTACCACTGTTTGAGAGAGGAGTTGTGTCTCAAGCTCCTGTCAACCCAGATCTTGCTTCGGGAAGAGAGAAGCGTTTTCAGGACTTCGTGTGAAAGCGTAAGGACAATGCCATAGGCTGAATGGTGAAGGAAAATGTGGGTCGAATGCGACCACCAACTAACAAGTTGTCCCCTAGGGAGGTGTGTGTCTGGAAATGGGAGGAAGCGTAAGGAACGAGCTGTACACTTAAGTCTAAGAGACAATGCTGTGGAGGAGCCGTCCTTCGACTCCCCGCCTCCTTTCCTAAGGATCGAAGCAGCTTGACGCCGAGTGTGAACGGAAGCAGAGGAAAAGCCTGCTATACCTTACTCGGGGAACCACTTTGTATGGAGGGCTTCTCTCAATGAACACCACGGCTCACGACGCTAGAAGGGTTTTCAAACGTACGTGAGTTCGCCAAAGGAAAGCCACAGACTACACTGTGCGAAACAAGTCTGTGTCAAACCGCGCCTTCGAGCTTCCATCTGGCTTCACGGGGAAAACCTAGTCACAACATGAACGTGTGGAGCCCTAAACAGGCGGCGTGCACGTCGGTCTGAAGAAACACCACTGCAGAGAAACCGTGTTTCTCCCAACCTCTTCCCTGAAAATGGTAGTCTATTCCAAGGTAAGTGTGACAGCGCAAGGCATGTGCCCCATGCCTGCGCCACGGAAATAAGGAGTGGAGATTGTCTCTCCCGGTTCAAACCTTGTTCCGTGAGAAATGTTTTCAAGAGTACGAGAGAGAGCAGAGGGAAAAGGTCATGCCTTTAAGTCTGAGAAGGAAACCCTGGAAAGCCGTACGCCTACGTATGAGCGGCATTCTGGCGCGAACGTGTGAAGGCATAAAGAATGTGTCCTGGGACGGTGCTTGACAAACCCCTTGTGAAGAAGTCTTCCCTCAGCTATCATATGGTTTCAGGAAGATAAAAGTGTTTTCCGCCGTGGGCGCGAAGGCACGAGGGACGTGCCCTAGAGTGAGCTGTCCGTTTCGAATGTGCCGCCCGTCGTTCCACGAAGAAGGGTGAGTATGGAAATGTATGATGTGAGGAAGCATAGGGAAGATTGCCTACGGGTGTTTAACTCTAAGGACAAATCTAGAGGGTTGCCGTCCGTCGACGACCAGCTCTTTCCCTACGGATGGAAGCGCCGTGTTAAAGCTTAGGGCGAGAGAAAAGAGACGGAATGCGAGATACACCACAGTGGGGAACACGTTGTGTGGAGGGCTTCTCTCCACCAAAGTCTTGGGTCACGAATTTGGAAGGGCCTTCAAATGTACGTGAGCTAGCGTCAGCAGAGCCTTCCACTGAACTCAGAGAAACGAGGCCGCGTCAAACATGATTTCGTGCTAACCCCTTGGTTCGCGAAGCGCGAAGCCTTTTGAGATATGTGTGTGAGGGTCTTGCACTCACCTCTCAAGAAACAAAACGGTAGAGCAATAGTCTTCCCACTACCATCTACAGGGAAGAAGACGGAGGAAATGTCCCACGTTAAAAGTGAAGGCGCAAGTTACTGTGCCATAGAGCCCTGCTTGGGAAAGAACTTGTGTCGAAAGCTTCTCCCAACTCAGATCTTGTTTCGGGAAGATAGAAGCGCTGTCGGTACTTTGTGTGAAAACACAAGGAAAATGCCACACGCTGAATTGTGAAGAGAAATGTGGGTCGAACGTGACCACCAACACACTCGTTGTCCCCTAGAGAGGTGTGTGTCTGGAAGTGGGAGGAAGCGTAACGGACGTGCTATACACTTAACTCCAAGAAACAACGCTGTGGAGGTGCGGTCCTTCGACTGCCCTTCTTCTTTGCTAAGGAACGAAGCGGCTTGAAGCCAAGTGTGAAAGGAAACGGAGGGCAAGGAAGGGTGATATGCCTCACTCGCGGCACAACTTCTGATGGAGGGCTTTTCTCAACGAACACCATGTGTCACGAAGATAGAAGGGTTTGCGAAAGTATGTGACTTCGCCAAAGGAAAGGCATACACGAATCTCGGCGAACCACGTCTGTGTCGATCGCGACTTCGAGCTTCCATCTGGGTTCCCGAGGAACCCATAGTCACATAATGTATGTGTTGTATCCTACTGCAGAAACACCACTGCAGAGAAACCGTGCGTCTACTATCACCTTCCCTGAAACTGGTAGACTTTTGCAATGGAAGTGGGAAATCGCAAGGAATGTGCCCCGTGCCTGTGCCACGGAAGTAACTAGTGTCAATGTCTGTCGCGATTGGAATCCTGTTCCGTGAGAAGCGTTTCCAAGAGTATGAGAGAGAGCAGATGGAAAAGGTCATGGTTTGAAGCGTGAGAAGGAGACCCGTCAGGAAAGCCATACACGTAAGTCGGGGAAGCACTTTCGCGTGACATGGTGAAGGCATCTAGAATGTGCCCTGTGACGGTGCTCGAGAAACCACTTGTGAAGAAGGCTTCCCTCAACTGCCGTATCGTTTCCGTAGGAGGAAACTGTTTTCCGTAGTGGGTGTGAAGGCATAAGGGACGTAGACGAGACTTCGCTCTCCGCTTCGAAGGTGCCTGCCGTCGTTACACGAAGAAGGATGTGTATGGAAATGGATGACTGCGGAAGCATAAGGAAGATGGCATGCGTTTGTTTAACTCTAAGAACAAGTCTCGAGGGTTCCCGTCCTTCGACTACCATCTCTTCTCGTAAGGATGCGAAGCCGCTCCTTAAACCTCGTGTGAACGAAAAGAGATGGAACGCGCGATACCGCACAGTGAGGAACACGTTGTGCGGAGGGTTTCTCTCCATTACGTCCTGTGTCATGGAGGTGGATGGGTCTTGCAATGTACGTGGGCTAGCCTCAGTAGCAGTAGTAGCCTGACACTGAATTCTGAGAAACAAGGCCATGTCAAACAGGCTTTCGCGCTAACATCGTGGTGCTTGAAGAAAGAAGCCTTTGGAGACATGTGCGTTGCTATATAAGGTAGGCGTCTTACACTCACCTCTCACGAAACCAAACTGTAGGGAACTAGTCTTTCCACTACCGCCTCCGGGGAAGAAGTTGGAAGAACTTTCCGACGTTCAAAGTGAAGGCACAAATGCTGGGCCGTCTACCACTGTTTGAGAGAGGAGTTGTGTCTCAAGCTCCTGTCAACCCAGATCTTGCTTCGGGAAGAGAGAAGCGTTTTCAGGACTTCGTGTGAAAGCGTAAGGACAATGCCATAGGCTGAATGGTGAAGGAAAATGTGGGTCGAATGCGACCACCAACTAACAAGTTGTCCCCTAGGGAGGTGTGTGTCTGGAAATGGGAGGAAGCGTAAGGAACGAGCTGTACACTTAAGTCTAAGAGACAATGCTGTGGAGGAGCCGTCCTTCGACTCCCCGCCTCCTTTCCTAAGGATCGAAGCAGCTTGACGCCGAGTGTGAACGGAAGCAGAGGAAAAGCCTGCTATACCTTACTCGGGGAACCACTTTGTATGGAGGGCTTCTCTCAATGAACACCACGGCTCACGACGCTAGAAGGGTTTTCAAACGTACGTGAGTTCGCCAAAGGAAAGCCACAGACTACACTGTGCGAAACAAGTCTGTGTCAAACCGCGCCTTCGAGCTTCCATCTGGCTTCACGGGGAAAACCTAGTCACAACATGAACGTGTGGAGCCCTAAACAGGCGGCGTGCACGTCGGTCTGAAGAAACACCACTGCAGAGAAACCGTGTTTCTCCCAACCTCTTCCCTGAAAATGGTAATCTATTCCAAGGTAAGTGTGACAGCGCAAGGCATGTGCCCCATGCCTGCGCCACGGAAATAAGGAGTGGAGATTGTCTCTCCCGGTTCAAACCTTGTTCCGTGAGAAATGTTTTCAAGAGTACGAGAGAGAGCAGAGGGAAAAGGTCATGCCTTTAAGTCTGAGAAGGAAACCCTGGAAAGCCGTACGCCTACGTATGAGCGGCATTCTGGCGCGAACGTGTGAAGGCATAAAGAATGTGTCCTGGGACGGTGCTTGACAAACCCCTTGTGAAGAAGTCTTCCCTCAGCTATCATATGGTTTCAGGAAGATAAAAGTGTTTTCCGCCGTGGGCGCGAAGGCACGAGGGACGTGCCCTAGAGTGAGCTGTCCGTTTCGAATGTGCCGCCCGTCGTTCCACGAAGAAGGGTGAGTATGGAAATGTATGATGTGAGGAAGCATAGGGAAGATTGCCTACGGGTGTTTAACTCTAAGGACAAATCTAGAGGGTTGCCGTCCGTCGACGACCAGCTCTTTCCCTACGGATGGAAGCGCCGTGTTAAAGCTTAGGGCGAGAGAAAAGAGACGGAATGCGAGATACACCACAGTGGGGAACACGTTGTGTGGAGGGCTTCTCTCCACCAAAGTCTTGGGTCACGAATTTGGAAGGGCCTTCAAATGTACGTGAGCTAGCGTCAGCAGAGCCTTCCACTGAACTCAGAGAAACGAGGCCGCGTCAAACATGATTTCGTGCTAACCCCTTGGTTCGCGAAGCGCGAAGCCTTTTGAGATATGTGTGTGAGGGTCTTGCACTCACCTCTCAAGAAACAAAACGGTAGAGCAATAGTCTTCCCACTACCATCTACAGGGAAGAAGACGGAGGAAATGTCCCACGTTAAAAGTGAAGGCGCAAGTTACTGTGCCATAGAGCCCTGCTTGGGAAAGAACTTGTGTCGAAAGCTTCTCCCAACTCAGATCTTGTTTCGGGAAGATAGAAGCGCTGTCGGTACTTTGTGTGAAAACACAAGGAAAATGCCACACGCTGAATTGTGAAGAGAAATGTGGGTCGAACGTGACCACCAACACACTCGTTGTCCCCTAGAGAGGTGTGTGTCTGGAAGTGGGAGGAAGCGTAACGGACGTGCTATACACTTAACTCCAAGAAACAACGCTGTGGAGGTGCGGTCCTTCGACTGCCCTTCTTCTTTGCTAAGGAACGAAGCGGCTTGAAGCCAAGTGTGAAAGGAAACGGAGGGCAAGGAAGGGTGATATGCCTCACTCGCGGCACAACTTCTGATGGAGGGCTTTTCTCAACGAACACCATGTGTCACGAAGATAGAAGGGTTTGCGAAAGTATGTGACTTCGCCAAAGGAAAGGCATACACGAATCTCGGCGAACCACGTCTGTGTCGATCGCGACTTCGAGCTTCCATCTGGGTTCCCGAGGAACCCATAGTCACATAATGTATGTGTTGTATCCTACTGCAGAAACACCACTGCAGAGAAACCGTGCGTCTACTATCACCTTCCCTGAAACTGGTAGACTTTTGCAATGGAAGTGGGAAATCGCAAGGAATGTGCCCCGTGCCTGTGCCACGGAAGTAACTAGTGTCAATGTCTGTCGCGATTGGAATCCTGTTCCGTGAGAAGCGTTTCCAAGAGTATGAGAGAGAGCAGATGGAAAAGGTCATGGTTTGAAGCGTGAGAAGGAGACCCGTCAGGAAAGCCATACACGTAAGTCGGGGAAGCACTTTCGCGTGACATGGTGAAGGCATCTAGAATGTGCCCTGTGACGGTGCTCGAGAAACCACTTGTGAAGAAGGCTTCCCTCAACTGCCGTATCGTTTCCGTAGGAGGAAACTGTTTTCCGTAGTGGGTGTGAAGGCATAAGGGACGTAGACGAGACTTCGCTCTCCGCTTCGAAGGTGCCTGCCGTCGTTACACGAAGAAGGATGTGTATGGAAATGGATGACTGCGGAAGCATAAGGAAGATGGCATGCGTTTGTTTAACTCTAAGAACAAGTCTCGAGGGTTCCCGTCCTTCGACTACCATCTCTTCTCGTAAGGATGCGAAGCCGCTCCTTAAACCTCGTGTGAACGAAAAGAGATGGAACGCGCGATACCGCACAGTGAGGAACACGTTGTGCGGAGGGTTTCTCTCCATTACGTCCTGTGTCATGGAGGTGGATGGGTCTTGCAATGTACGTGGGCTAGCCTCAGTAGCAGTAGTAGCCTGACACTGAATTCTGAGAAACAAGGCCATGTCAAACAGGCTTTCGCGCTAACATCGTGGTGCTTGAAGAAAGAAGCCTTTGGAGACATGTGCGTTGCTATATAAGGTAGGCGTCTTACACTCACCTCTCACGAAACCAAACTGTAGGGAACTAGTCTTTCCACTACCGCCTCCGGGGAAGAAGTTGGAAGAACTTTCCGACGTTCAAAGTGAAGGCACAAATGCTGGGCCGTCTACCACTGTTTGAGAGAGGAGTTGTGTCTCAAGCTCCTGTCAACCCAGATCTTGCTTCGGGAAGAGAGAAGCGTTTTCAGGACTTCGTGTGAAAGCGTAAGGACAATGCCATAGGCTGAATGGTGAAGGAAAATGTGGGTCGAATGCGACCACCAACTAACAAGTTGTCCCCTAGGGAGGTGTGTGTCTGGAAATGGGAGGAAGCGTAAGGAACGAGCTGTACACTTAAGTCTAAGAGACAATGCTGTGGAGGAGCGGTCCTTCGACTCCCCGCCTCCTTTCCTAAGGATCGAAGCAGCTTGACGCCGAGTGTGAACGGAAGCAGAGGAAAAGCCTGCTATACCTTACTCGGGGAACCACTTTGTATGGAGGGCTTCTCTCAATGAACACCACGGCTCACGACGCTAGAAGGGTTTTCAAACGTACGTGAGTTCGCCAAAGGAAAGCCACAGACTACACTGTGCGAAACAAGTCTGTGTCAAACCGCGCCTTCGAGCTTCCATCTGGCTTCACGGGGAAAACCTAGTCACAACATGAACGTGTGGAGCCCTAAACAGGCGGCGTGCACGTCGGTCTGAAGAAACACCACTGCAGAGAAACCGTGTTTCTCCCAACCTCTTCCCTGAAAATGGTAGTCTATTCCAAGGTAAGTGTGACAGCGCAAGGCATGTGCCCCATGCCTGCGCCACGGAAATAAGGAGTGGAGATTGTCTCTCCCGGTTCAAACCTTGTTCCGTGAGAAATGTTTTCAAGAGTACGAGAGAGAGCAGAGGGAAAAGGTCATGCCTTTAAGTCTGAGAAGGAAACCCTGGAAAGCCGTACGCCTACGTATGAGCGGCATTCTGGCGCGAACGTGTGAAGGCATAAAGAATGTGTCCTGGGACGGTGCTTGACAAACCCCTTGTGAAGAAGTCTTCCCTCAGCTATCATATGGTTTCAGGAAGATAAAAGTGTTTTCCGCCGTGGGCGCGAAGGCACGAGGGACGTGCCCTAGAGTGAGCTGTCCGTTTCGAATGTGCCGCCCGTCGTTCCACGAAGAAGGGTGAGTATGGAAATGTATGATGTGAGGAAGCATAGGGAAGATTGCCTACGGGTGTTTAACTCTAAGGACAAATCTAGAGGGTTGCCGTCCGTCGACGACCAGCTCTTTCCCTACGGATGGAAGCGCCGTGTTAAAGCTTAGGGCGAGAGAAAAGAGACGGAATGCGAGATACACCACAGTGGGGAACACGTTGTGTGGAGGGCTTCTCTCCACCAAAGTCTTGGGTCACGAATTTGGAAGGGCCTTCAAATGTACGTGAGCTAGCGTCAGCAGAGCCTTCCACTGAACTCAGAGAAACGAGGCCGCGTCAAACATGATTTCGTGCTAACCCCTTGGTTCGCGAAGCGCGAAGCCTTTTGAGATATGTGTGTGAGGGTCTTGCACTCACCTCTCAAGAAACAAAACGGTAGAGCAATAGTCTTCCCACTACCATCTACAGGGAAGAAGACGGAGGAAATGTCCCACGTTAAAAGTGAAGGCGCAAGTTACTGTGCCATAGAGCCCTGCTTGGGAAAGAACTTGTGTCGAAAGCTTCTCCCAACTCAGATCTTGTTTCGGGAAGATAGAAGCGCTGTCGGTACTTTGTGTGAAAACACAAGGAAAATGCCACACGCTGAATTGTGAAGAGAAATGTGGGTCGAACGTGACCACCAACACACTCGTTGTCCCCTAGAGAGGTGTGTGTCTGGAAGTGGGAGGAAGCGTAACGGACGTGCTATACACTTAACTCCAAGAAACAACGCTGTGGAGGTGCGGTCCTTCGACTGCCCTTCTTCTTTGCTAAGGAACGAAGCGGCTTGAAGCCAAGTGTGAAAGGAAACGGAGGGCAAGGAAGGGTGATATGCCTCACTCGCGGCACAACTTCTGATGGAGGGCTTTTCTCAACGAACACCATGTGTCACGAAGATAGAAGGGTTTGCGAAAGTATGTGACTTCGCCAAAGGAAAGGCATACACGAATCTCGGCGAACCACGTCTGTGTCGATCGCGACTTCGAGCTTCCATCTGGGTTCCCGAGGAACCCATAGTCACATAATGTATGTGTTGTATCCTACTGCAGAAACACCACTGCAGAGAAACCGTGCGTCTACTATCACCTTCCCTGAAACTGGTAGACTTTTGCAATGGAAGTGGGAAATCGCAAGGAATGTGCCCCGTGCCTGTGCCACGGAAGTAACTAGTGTCAATGTCTGTCGCGATTGGAATCCTGTTCCGTGAGAAGCGTTTCCAAGAGTATGAGAGAGAGCAGATGGAAAAGGTCATGGTTTGAAGCGTGAGAAGGAGACCCGTCAGGAAAGCCATACACGTAAGTCGGGGAAGCACTTTCGCGTGACATGGTGAAGGCATCTAGAATGTGCCCTGTGACGGTGCTCGAGAAACCACTTGTGAAGAAGGCTTCCCTCAACTGCCGTATCGTTTCCGTAGGAGGAAACTGTTTTCCGTAGTGGGTGTGAAGGCATAAGGGACGTAGACGAGACTTCGCTCTCCGCTTCGAAGGTGCCTGCCGTCGTTACACGAAGAAGGATGTGTATGGAAATGGATGACTGCGGAAGCATAAGGAAGATGGCATGCGTTTGTTTAACTCTAAGAACAAGTCTCGAGGGTTCCCGTCCTTCGACTACCATCTCTTCTCGTAAGGATGCGAAGCCGCTCCTTAAACCTCGTGTGAACGAAAAGAGATGGAACGCGCGATACCGCACAGTGAGGAACACGTTGTGCGGAGGGTTTCTCTCCATTACGTCCTGTGTCATGGAGGTGGATGGGTCTTGCAATGTACGTGGGCTAGCCTCAGTAGCAGTAGTAGCCTGACACTGAATTCTGAGAAACAAGGCCATGTCAAACAGGCTTTCGCGCTAACATCGTGGTGCTTGAAGAAAGAAGCCTTTGGAGACATGTGCGTTGCTATATAAGGTAGGCGTCTTACACTCACCTCTCACGAAACCAAACTGTAGGGAACTAGTCTTTCCACTACCGCCTCCGGGGAAGAAGTTGGAAGAACTTTCCGACGTTCAAAGTGAAGGCACAAATGCTGGGCCGTCTACCACTGTTTGAGAGAGGAGTTGTGTCTCAAGCTCCTGTCAACCCAGATCTTGCTTCGGGAAGAGAGAAGCGTTTTCAGGACTTCGTGTGAAAGCGTAAGGACAATGCCATAGGCTGAATGGTGAAGGAAAATGTGGGTCGAATGCGACCACCAACTAACAAGTTGTCCCCTAGGGAGGTGTGTGTCTGGAAATGGGAGGAAGCGTAAGGAACGAGCTGTACACTTAAGTCTAAGAGACAATGCTGTGGAGGAGCGGTCCTTCGACTCCCCGCCTCCTTTCCTAAGGATCGAAGCAGCTTGACGCCGAGTGTGAACGGAAGCAGAGGAAAAGCCTGCTATACCTTACTCGGGGAACCACTTTGTATGGAGGGCTTCTCTCAATGAACACCACGGCTCACGACGCTAGAAGGGTTTTCAAACGTACGTGAGTTCGCCAAAGGAAAGCCACAGACTACACTGTGCGAAACAAGTCTGTGTCAAACCGCGCCTTCGAGCTTCCATCTGGCTTCACGGGGAAAACCTAGTCACAACATGAACGTGTGGAGCCCTAAACAGGCGGCGTGCACGTCGGTCTGAAGAAACACCACTGCAGAGAAACCGTGTTTCTCCCAACCTCTTCCCTGAAAATGGTAGTCTATTCCAAGGTAAGTGTGACAGCGCAAGGCATGTGCCCCATGCCTGCGCCACGGAAATAAGGAGTGGAGATTGTCTCTCCCGGTTCAAACCTTGTTCCGTGAGAAATGTTTTCAAGAGTACGAGAGAGAGCAGAGGGAAAAGGTCATGCCTTTAAGTCTGAGAAGGAAACCCTGGAAAGCCGTACGCCTACGTATGAGCGGCATTCTGGCGCGAACGTGTGAAGGCATAAAGAATGTGTCCTGGGACGGTGCTTGACAAACCCCTTGTGAAGAAGTCTTCCCTCAGCTATCATATGGTTTCAGGAAGATAAAAGTGTTTTCCGCCGTGGGCGCGAAGGCACGAGGGACGTGCCCTAGAGTGAGCTGTCCGTTTCGAATGTGCCGCCCGTCGTTCCACGAAGAAGGGTGAGTATGGAAATGTATGATGTGAGGAAGCATAGGGAAGATTGCCTACGGGTGTTTAACTCTAAGGACAAATCTAGAGGGTTGCCGTCCGTCGACGACCAGCTCTTTCCCTACGGATGGAAGCGCCGTGTTAAAGCTTAGGGCGAGAGAAAAGAGACGGAATGCGAGATACACCACAGTGGGGAACACGTTGTGTGGAGGGCTTCTCTCCACCAAAGTCTTGGGTCACGAATTTGGAAGGGCCTTCAAATGTACGTGAGCTAGCGTCAGCAGAGCCTTCCACTGAACTCAGAGAAACGAGGCCGCGTCAAACATGATTTCGTGCTAACCCCTTGGTTCGCGAAGCGCGAAGCCTTTTGAGATATGTGTGTGAGGGTCTTGCACTCACCTCTCAAGAAACAAAACGGTAGAGCAATAGTCTTCCCACTACCATCTACAGGGAAGAAGACGGAGGAAATGTCCCACGTTAAAAGTGAAGGCGCAAGTTACTGTGCCATAGAGCCCTGCTTGGGAAAGAACTTGTGTCGAAAGCTTCTCCCAACTCAGATCTTGTTTCGGGAAGATAGAAGCGCTGTCGGTACTTTGTGTGAAAACACAAGGAAAATGCCACACGCTGAATTGTGAAGAGAAATGTGGGTCGAACGTGACCACCAACACACTCGTTGTCCCCTAGAGAGGTGTGTGTCTGGAAGTGGGAGGAAGCGTAACGGACGTGCTATACACTTAACTCCAAGAAACAACGCTGTGGAGGTGCGGTCCTTCGACTGCCCTTCTTCTTTGCTAAGGAACGAAGCGGCTTGAAGCCAAGTGTGAAAGGAAACGGAGGGCAAGGAAGGGTGATATGCCTCACTCGCGGCACAACTTCTGATGGAGGGCTTTTCTCAACGAACACCATGTGTCACGAAGATAGAAGGGTTTGCGAAAGTATGTGACTTCGCCAAAGGAAAGGCATACACGAATCTCGGCGAACCACGTCTGTGTCGATCGCGACTTCGAGCTTCCATCTGGGTTCCCGAGGAACCCATAGTCACATAATGTATGTGTTGTATCCTACTGCAGAAACACCACTGCAGAGAAACCGTGCGTCTACTATCACCTTCCCTGAAACTGGTAGACTTTTGCAATGGAAGTGGGAAATCGCAAGGAATGTGCCCCGTGCCTGTGCCACGGAAGTAACTAGTGTCAATGTCTGTCGCGATTGGAATCCTGTTCCGTGAGAAGCGTTTCCAAGAGTATGAGAGAGAGCAGATGGAAAAGGTCATGGTTTGAAGCGTGAGAAGGAGACCCGTCAGGAAAGCCATACACGTAAGTCGGGGAAGCACTTTCGCGTGACATGGTGAAGGCATCTAGAATGTGCCCTGTGACGGTGCTCGAGAAACCACTTGTGAAGAAGGCTTCCCTCAACTGCCGTATCGTTTCCGTAGGAGGAAACTGTTTTCCGTAGTGGGTGTGAAGGCATAAGGGACGTAGACGAGACTTCGCTCTCCGCTTCGAAGGTGCCTGCCGTCGTTACACGAAGAAGGATGTGTATGGAAATGGATGACTGCGGAAGCATAAGGAAGATGGCATGCGTTTGTTTAACTCTAAGAACAAGTCTCGAGGGTTCCCGTCCTTCGACTACCATCTCTTCTCGTAAGGATGCGAAGCCGCTCCTTAAACCTCGTGTGAACGAAAAGAGATGGAACGCGCGATACCGCACAGTGAGGAACACGTTGTGCGGAGGGTTTCTCTCCATTACGTCCTGTGTCATGGAGGTGGATGGGTCTTGCAATGTACGTGGGCTAGCCTCAGTAGCAGTAGTAGCCTGACACTGAATTCTGAGAAACAAGGCCATGTCAAACAGGCTTTCGCGCTAACATCGTGGTGCTTGAAGAAAGAAGCCTTTGGAGACATGTGCGTTGCTATATAAGGTAGGCGTCTTACACTCACCTCTCACGAAACCAAACTGTAGGGAACTAGTCTTTCCACTACCGCCTCCGGGGAAGAAGTTGGAAGAACTTTCCGACGTTCAAAGTGAAGGCACAAATGCTGGGCCGTCTACCACTGTTTGAGAGAGGAGTTGTGTCTCAAGCTCCTGTCAACCCAGATCTTGCTTCGGGAAGAGAGAAGCGTTTTCAGGACTTCGTGTGAAAGCGTAAGGACAATGCCATAGGCTGAATGGTGAAGGAAAATGTGGGTCGAATGCGACCACCAACTAACAAGTTGTCCCCTAGGGAGGTGTGTGTCTGGAAATGGGAGGAAGCGTAAGGAACGAGCTGTACACTTAAGTCTAAGAGACAATGCTGTGGAGGAGCGGTCCTTCGACTCCCCGCCTCCTTTCCTAAGGATCGAAGCAGCTTGACGCCGAGTGTGAACGGAAGCAGAGGAAAAGCCTGCTATACCTTACTCGGGGAACCACTTTGTATGGAGGGCTTCTCTCAATGAACACCACGGCTCACGACGCTAGAAGGGTTTTCAAACGTACGTGAGTTCGCCAAAGGAAAGCCACAGACTACACTGTGCGAAACAAGTCTGTGTCAAACCGCGCCTTCGAGCTTCCATCTGGCTTCACGGGGAAAACCTAGTCACAACATGAACGTGTGGAGCCCTAAACAGGCGGCGTGCACGTCGGTCTGAAGAAACACCACTGCAGAGAAACCGTGTTTCTCCCAACCTCTTCCCTGAAAATGGTAGTCTATTCCAAGGTAAGTGTGACAGCGCAAGGCATGTGCCCCATGCCTGCGCCACGGAAATAAGGAGTGGAGATTGTCTCTCCCGGTTCAAACCTTGTTCCGTGAGAAATGTTTTCAAGAGTACGAGAGAGAGCAGAGGGAAAAGGTCATGCCTTTAAGTCTGAGAAGGAAACCCTGGAAAGCCGTACGCCTACGTATGAGCGGCATTCTGGCGCGAACGTGTGAAGGCATAAAGAATGTGTCCTGGGACGGTGCTTGACAAACCCCTTGTGAAGAAGTCTTCCCTCAGCTATCATATGGTTTCAGGAAGATAAAAGTGTTTTCCGCCGTGGGCGCGAAGGCACGAGGGACGTGCCCTAGAGTGAGCTGTCCGTTTCGAATGTGCCGCCCGTCGTTCCACGAAGAAGGGTGAGTATGGAAATGTATGATGTGAGGAAGCATAGGGAAGATTGCCTACGGGTGTTTAACTCTAAGGACAAATCTAGAGGGTTGCCGTCCGTCGACGACCAGCTCTTTCCCTACGGATGGAAGCGCCGTGTTAAAGCTTAGGGCGAGAGAAAAGAGACGGAATGCGAGATACACCACAGTGGGGAACACGTTGTGTGGAGGGCTTCTCTCCACCAAAGTCTTGGGTCACGAATTTGGAAGGGCCTTCAAATGTACGTGAGCTAGCGTCAGCAGAGCCTTCCACTGAACTCAGAGAAACGAGGCCGCGTCAAACATGATTTCGTGCTAACCCCTTGGTTCGCGAAGCGCGAAGCCTTTTGAGATATGTGTGTGAGGGTCTTGCACTCACCTCTCAAGAAACAAAACGGTAGAGCAATAGTCTTCCCACTACCATCTACAGGGAAGAAGACGGAGGAAATGTCCCACGTTAAAAGTGAAGGCGCAAGTTACTGTGCCATAGAGCCCTGCTTGGGAAAGAACTTGTGTCGAAAGCTTCTCCCAACTCAGATCTTGTTTCGGGAAGATAGAAGCGCTGTCGGTACTTTGTGTGAAAACACAAGGAAAATGCCACACGCTGAATTGTGAAGAGAAATGTGGGTCGAACGTGACCACCAACACACTCGTTGTCCCCTAGAGAGGTGTGTGTCTGGAAGTGGGAGGAAGCGTAACGGACGTGCTATACACTTAACTCCAAGAAACAACGCTGTGGAGGTGCGGTCCTTCGACTGCCCTTCTTCTTTGCTAAGGAACGAAGCGGCTTGAAGCCAAGTGTGAAAGGAAACGGAGGGCAAGGAAGGGTGATATGCCTCACTCGCGGCACAACTTCTGATGGAGGGCTTTTCTCAACGAACACCATGTGTCACGAAGATAGAAGGGTTTGCGAAAGTATGTGACTTCGCCAAAGGAAAGGCATACACGAATCTCGGCGAACCACGTCTGTGTCGATCGCGACTTCGAGCTTCCATCTGGGTTCCCGAGGAACCCATAGTCACATAATGTATGTGTTGTATCCTACTGCAGAAACACCACTGCAGAGAAACCGTGCGTCTACTATCACCTTCCCTGAAACTGGTAGACTTTTGCAATGGAAGTGGGAAATCGCAAGGAATGTGCCCCGTGCCTGTGCCACGGAAGTAACTAGTGTCAATGTCTGTCGCGATTGGAATCCTGTTCCGTGAGAAGCGTTTCCAAGAGTATGAGAGAGAGCAGATGGAAAAGGTCATGGTTTGAAGCGTGAGAAGGAGACCCGTCAGGAAAGCCATACACGTAAGTCGGGGAAGCACTTTCGCGTGACATGGTGAAGGCATCTAGAATGTGCCCTGTGACGGTGCTCGAGAAACCACTTGTGAAGAAGGCTTCCCTCAACTGCCGTATCGTTTCCGTAGGAGGAAACTGTTTTCCGTAGTGGGTGTGAAGGCATAAGGGACGTAGACGAGACTTCGCTCTCCGCTTCGAAGGTGCCTGCCGTCGTTACACGAAGAAGGATGTGTATGGAAATGGATGACTGCGGAAGCATAAGGAAGATGGCATGCGTTTGTTTAACTCTAAGAACAAGTCTCGAGGGTTCCCGTCCTTCGACTACCATCTCTTCTCGTAAGGATGCGAAGCCGCTCCTTAAACCTCGTGTGAACGAAAAGAGATGGAACGCGCGATACCGCACAGTGAGGAACACGTTGTGCGGAGGGTTTCTCTCCATTACGTCCTGTGTCATGGAGGTGGATGGGTCTTGCAATGTACGTGGGCTAGCCTCAGTAGCAGTAGTAGCCTGACACTGAATTCTGAGAAACAAGGCCATGTCAAACAGGCTTTCGCGCTAACATCGTGGTGCTTGAAGAAAGAAGCCTTTGGAGACATGTGCGTTGCTATATAAGGTAGGCGTCTTACACTCACCTCTCACGAAACCAAACTGTAGGGAACTAGTCTTTCCACTACCGCCTCCGGGGAAGAAGTTGGAAGAACTTTCCGACGTTCAAAGTGAAGGCACAAATGCTGGGCCGTCTACCACTGTTTGAGAGAGGAGTTGTGTCTCAAGCTCCTGTCAACCCAGATCTTGCTTCGGGAAGAGAGAAGCGTTTTCAGGACTTCGTGTGAAAGCGTAAGGACAATGCCATAGGCTGAATGGTGAAGGAAAATGTGGGTCGAATGCGACCACCAACTAACAAGTTGTCCCCTAGGGAGGTGTGTGTCTGGAAATGGGAGGAAGCGTAAGGAACGAGCTGTACACTTAAGTCTAAGAGACAATGCTGTGGAGGAGCGGTCCTTCGACTCCCCGCCTCCTTTCCTAAGGATCGAAGCAGCTTGACGCCGAGTGTGAACGGAAGCAGAGGAAAAGCCTGCTATACCTTACTCGGGGAACCACTTTGTATGGAGGGCTTCTCTCAATGAACACCACGGCTCACGACGCTAGAAGGGTTTTCAAACGTACGTGAGTTCGCCAAAGGAAAGCCACAGACTACACTGTGCGAAACAAGTCTGTGTCAAACCGCGCCTTCGAGCTTCCATCTGGCTTCACGGGGAAAACCTAGTCACAACATGAACGTGTGGAGCCCTAAACAGGCGGCGTGCACGTCGGTCTGAAGAAACACCACTGCAGAGAAACCGTGTTTCTCCCAACCTCTTCCCTGAAAATGGTAGTCTATTCCAAGGTAAGTGTGACAGCGCAAGGCATGTGCCCCATGCCTGCGCCACGGAAATAAGGAGTGGAGATTGTCTCTCCCGGTTCAAACCTTGTTCCGTGAGAAATGTTTTCAAGAGTACGAGAGAGAGCAGAGGGAAAAGGTCATGCCTTTAAGTCTGAGAAGGAAACCCTGGAAAGCCGTACGCCTACGTATGAGCGGCATTCTGGCGCGAACGTGTGAAGGCATAAAGATGTGTCCTGGGACGGTGCTTGACAAACCCCTTGTGAAGAAGTCTTCCCTCAGCTATCATATGGTTTCAGGAAGATAAAAGTGTTTTCCGCGTGGGCGTGAAGGCACGAGGGACGTGCCCTAGAGTGAGCTGTCCGTTTCGAATGTGCCGCCCGTCGTTCCACGAAGAAGGGTGAGTATGGAAATGTATGATGTGAGGAAGCATAGGGAAGATTGCCTACGGGTGTTTAACTCTAAGGACAAATCTAGAGGGTTGCCGTCCGTCGACGACCAGCTCTTTCCCTACGGATGGAAGCGCCGTGTTAAAGCTTAGGGCGAGAGAAAAGAGACGGAATGCGAGATACACCACAGTGGGGAACACGTTGTGTGGAGGGCTTCTCTCCACCAAAGTCTTGGGTCACGAATTTGGAAGGGCCTTCAAATGTACGTGAGCTAGCGTCAGCAGAGCCTTCCACTGAACTCAGAGAAACGAGGCCGCGTCAAACATGATTTCGTGCTAACCCCTTGGTTCGCGAAGCGCGAAGCCTTTTGAGATATGTGTGTGAGGGTCTTGCACTCACCTCTCAAGAAACAAAACGGTAGAGCAATAGTCTTCCCACTACCATCTACAGGGAAGAAGACGGAGGAAATGTCCCACGTTAAAAGTGAAGGCGCAAGTTACTGTGCCATAGAGCCCTGCTTGGGAAAGAACTTGTGTCGAAAGCTTCTCCCAACTCAGATCTTGTTTCGGGAAGATAGAAGCGCTGTCGGTACTTTGTGTGAAAACACAAGGAAAATGCCACACGCTGAATTGTGAAGAGAAATGTGGGTCGAACGTGACCACCAACACACTCGTTGTCCCCTAGAGAGGTGTGTGTCTGGAAGTGGGAGGAAGCGTAACGGACGTGCTATACACTTAACTCCAAGAAACAACGCTGTGGAGGTGCGGTCCTTCGACTGCCCTTCTTCTTTGCTAAGGAACGAAGCGGCTTGAAGCCAAGTGTGAAAGGAAACGGAGGGCAAGGAAGGGTGATATGCCTCACTCGCGGCACAACTTCTGATGGAGGGCTTTTCTCAACGAACACCATGTGTCACGAAGATAGAAGGGTTTGCGAAAGTATGTGACTTCGCCAAAGGAAAGGCATACACGAATCTCGGCGAACCACGTCTGTGTCGATCGCGACTTCGAGCTTCCATCTGGGTTCCCGAGGAACCCATAGTCACATAATGTATGTGTTGTATCCTACTGCAGAAACACCACTGCAGAGAAACCGTGCGTCTACTATCACCTTCCCTGAAACTGGTAGACTTTTGCAATGGAAGTGGGAAATCGCAAGGAATGTGCCCCGTGCCTGTGCCACGGAAGTAACTAGTGTCAATGTCTGTCGCGATTGGAATCCTGTTCCGTGAGAAGCGTTTCCAAGAGTATGAGAGAGAGCAGATGGAAAAGGTCATGGTTTGAAGCGTGAGAAGGAGACCCGTCAGGAAAGCCATACACGTAAGTCGGGGAAGCACTTTCGCGTGACATGGTGAAGGCATCTAGAATGTGCCCTGTGACGGTGCTCGAGAAACCACTTGTGAAGAAGGCTTCCCTCAACTGCCGTATCGTTTCCGTAGGAGGAAACTGTTTTCCGTAGTGGGTGTGAAGGCATAAGGGACGTAGACGAGACTTCGCTCTCCGCTTCGAAGGTGCCTGCCGTCGTTACACGAAGAAGGATGTGTATGGAAATGGATGACTGCGGAAGCATAAGGAAGATGGCATGCGTTTGTTTAACTCTAAGAACAAGTCTCGAGGGTTCCCGTCCTTCGACTACCATCTCTTCTCGTAAGGATGCGAAGCCGCTCCTTAAACCTCGTGTGAACGAAAAGAGATGGAACGCGCGATACCGCACAGTGAGGAACACGTTGTGCGGAGGGTTTCTCTCCATTACGTCCTGTGTCATGGAGGTGGATGGGTCTTGCAATGTACGTGGGCTAGCCTCAGTAGCAGTAGTAGCCTGACACTGAATTCTGAGAAACAAGGCCATGTCAAACAGGCTTTCGCGCTAACATCGTGGTGCTTGAAGAAAGAAGCCTTTGGAGACATGTGCGTTGCTATATAAGGTAGGCGTCTTACACTCACCTCTCACGAAACCAAACTGTAGGGAACTAGTCTTTCCACTACCGCCTCCGGGGAAGAAGTTGGAAGAACTTTCCGACGTTCAAAGTGAAGCACAAATGCTGGGCCGTCTACCACTGTTTGAGAGAGGAGTTGTGTCTCAAGCTCCTGTCAACCCAGATCTTGCTTCGGGAAGAGAGAAGCGTTTTCAGGACTTCGTGTGAAAGCGTAAGGACAATGCCATAGGCTGAATGGTGAAGGAAAATGTGGGTCGAATGCGACCACCAACTAACAAGTTGTCCCCTAGGGAGGTGTGTGTCTGGAAATGGGAGGAAGCGTAAGGAACGAGCTGTACACTTAAGTCTAGAGACAATGCTGTGGAGGAGCCGTCCTTCGACTCCCCGCCTCCTTTCCTAAGGATCGAAGCAGCTGACGCCGAGTGTGAACGGAAGCAGAGGAAAAGCCTGCTATACCTTACTCGGGGAACCACTTTGTATGGAGGGCTTCTCTCAATGAACACCACGGCTCACGACGCTAGAAGGGTTTTCAAACGTACGTGAGTTCGCCAAAGGAAAGCCACAGACTACACTGTGCGAAACAAGTCTGTGTCAAACCGCGCCTTCGAGCTTCCATCTGGCTTCACGGGGAAAACCTAGTCACAACATGAACGTGTGGAGCCCTAAACAGGCGGCGTGCACGGTCGGTCTGAAGAAACACCACTGCAGAGGAAACCGTGTTTCTCCCAACCTCTTCCCTGAAAATGGTAGTCTATTCCAAGGTAAGTGTGACAGCGCAAGGCATGTGCCCCATGCCTGCGCCACGGAAATAAGGAGTGGAGATTGTCTCTCCCGGTTCAAACCTTGTTCCGTGAGAAATGTTTTCAAGAGTACGAGAGAGAGCAGAGGGAAAAGGTCATGCCTTTAAGTCTGAGAAGGAAACCCTGGAAAGCCGTACGCCTACGTATGAGCGGCATTCTGGCGCGAACGTGTGAAGGCATAAAGAATGTGTCCTGGGACGGTGCTTGACAAACCCCTTGTGAAGAAGTCTTCCCTCAGCTATCATATGGTTTCAGGAAGATAAAAGTGTTTCCGCCGTGGGCGCGAAGGCACGAGGGACGTGCCCTAGAGTGAGCTGTCCGTTTCGAATGTGCCGCCCGTCGTTCCACGAAGAAGGGTGAGTATGGAAATGTATGATGTGAGGAAGCATAGGGAAGATTGCCTACGGGTGTTTAACTCTAAGGACAAATCTAGAGGGTTGCCGTCCGTCGACGACCAGCTCTTTCCCTACGGATGGAAGCGCCGTGTTAAAGCTTAGGGCGAGAGAAAAGAGACGGAATGCGAGATACACCACAGTGGGGAACACGTTGTGTGGAGGGCTTCTCTCCACCAAAGTCTTGGGTCACGAATTTGGAAGGGGCCTTCAAATGTACGTGAGCTAGCGTCAGCAGAGCCTTCCACTGAACTCAGAGAAACGAGGCCGCGTCAAACATGATTTCGTGCTAACCCCTTGGTTCGCGAAGCGCGAAGCCTTTTGAGATATGTGTGTGAGGGTCTTGCACTCACCTCTCAAGAAACAAAACGGTAGAGCAATAGTCTTCCCACTACCATCTACAGGGAAGAAGACGGAGGAAATGTCCCACGTTAAAAGTGAAGGCGCAAGTTACTGTGCCATAGAGCCCTGCTTGGGAAAGAACTTGTGTCGAAAGCTTCTCCCAACTCAGATCTTGTTTCGGGAAGATAGAAGCGCTGTCGGTACTTTGTGTGAAAACACAAGGAAAATGCCACACGCTGAATTGTGAAGAGAAATGTGGGTCGAACGTGACCACCAACACACTCGTTGTCCCCTAGAGAGGTGTGTGTCTGGAAGTGGGAGGAAGCGTAACGGACGTGCTATACACTTAACTCCAAGAAACAACGCTGTGGAGGTGCGGTCCTTCGACTGCCCTTCTTCTTTGCTAAGGAACGAAGCGGCTTGAAGCCAAGTGTGAAAGGAAACGGAGGGCAAGGAAGGGTGATATGCCTCACTCGCGGCACAACTTCTGATGGAGGGCTTTTCTCAACGAACACCATGTGTCACGAAGATAGAAGGGTTTGCGAAAGTATGTGACTTCGCCAAAGGAAAGGCATACACGAATCTCGGCGAACCACGTCTGTGTCGATCGCGACTTCGAGCTTCCATCTGGGTTCCCGAGGAACCCATAGTCACATAATGTATGTGTTGTATCCTACTGCAGAAACACCACTGCAGAGAAACCGTGCGTCTACTATCACCTTCCCTGAAACTGGTAGACTTTTGCAATGGAAGTGGGAAATCGGCAAGGAATGTGCCCCGTGCCTGTGCCACGGAAGTAACTAGTGTAAATGTCTGTCGCGATTGGAATCCTGTTCCGTGAGAAGCGTTTCCAAGAGTATGAGAGAGAGCAGATGGAAAAGGTCATGGTTGAAGCGTGAGAAGGAGACCCGTCAGGAAAG